>NC_048310.1:5528972-5622308 GCF_013100865.1 Trachemys scripta elegans | reverse complement strand
GGTGCACCCCCTGCCCATGTCAGCCCAGCCCACACTGGGGATCAGAGCTCCGGTCCGGAGCTGGTGCAGCCCCTGCCCAGCCGCTCGGAGCCCTGCCCCAGGCTCACCATCATGGCGATGAGGGCACAGACGTAGCTCTGGTTCATGATCACGTGCCCCAGCGCGTGCAGGGGCAGCCTTTGCCTGCGCCGCTCCGGCTTCTTACTCGCTGCAGAGAATCACAGGGATGGTTAGAGCAGCCCCAAAGCTGCCCAGAGACACCCCCAACAATACCAGGCCACCCCACGGCTCGTACCCATCACCTCCCAGAGAGGAGCCCATCCCACTGGGCACGAAGGCTCCAGCTCATCTCACAGCCCCGAAATCCCTCCCCCAGCCCCTTCACCTCCACCCCCCTGGAGGAGACAGAGTGAGGCTGAAAACTGGCCAAGCACCTTGGGACTGATGTAGATCGAGAGCGGCACCGACAGGTCAGGGGCCGTGGGGATCAGACAGCGATGGGCGTGGTACCCGGGGTGGGGGATCAGACAGCGATGGGCGTGGTACCCGGGGTGGGGGATCAGACAGCGACGGGCATGGTAACGGAGGGGGGATGGGCGCAGTACCCAGGGCCAGGGCAGGGGGCTGTGGGGATCAGACAGTGACGGGCGCGGTGCTCGGGGCCAGGTCGGGGGCCGTGGGAATCAGACAGTGACGGGCACGGTGCCCGGGGCCAGGTCAGAGGCCGTGGGAATCAGACAGCGACGGGCATGGTGCCCGGGCCAGGGCAGGGGGCTGTGGGGCCGTGGGGAGCAGACAGGGATGGGCGGGTGCCCGAGGCCAGGTCGGGGGCCGTGGGGATCACACCTAGGCAGCAGCACAGGAACAGACCCTCCCATTCTGCACCCCAACACCATGGGTAGCTATGCGACTCCTGGAGGGTGCACGTCCCTGCAATGCTGAGCTCTGACCACTAGGAGTCACCTTTGCTTCACCCCAACTGAGCTGAGCCCTGGTACTACTCAGCCAGCCCCGGCTGCTGGGGTCCCTTTAACACGAGCAGGGCTGGGGGGCAGCCCATGCCCACCTCACTGCCAGGGGCAGAGCAGGGCCCAGGGCCTGTGCCAGCCAAGCCCTGGAAACTCCCCTCTGGAGGCTGCACCATCCTGGGTGCAAGGAAAGGAGGTTCCTGGGGCGGGGGCTGCAGGCTTGGGGTGGGGACCAGCTAAGGGCAGAGGGAGCTGGGAGCCAGGCAAGTGGGGCTGCAACAGAGCCCTAAGCCCAGGGAAGTCCCGTGGCACCAGCGGCTGGCACCGCAGGGCAGTGCCCAGGGAGGGGCAGCTGCTGCAGTCACTCAGCTGAGCAGCTCCCCAGTGTGTCTCTCCTGGGCTGCTTACGGCCTCTTACCTGGCCCGATCACGTGCACGGTGCAGTTTTCAGTGTCCGCAGCTGAGGCCTCGGTGCCCGGGGACAGCATCCGCTGGGGGAGAGAGGAGTGGGGTGAGCCCCAGTCTGGAGAGCGTCAGGCCTGGGCATACGGGCTGTCAACACTAGGCGGCTTCACAGCCACGGAGGGTGCAAGGGGCAGGTCTGTGTGCTCCCCTCCTCCTGCCTCCCCCGCCATTATCTGCCCAGCGTGTTCTCTCTTTCTCACACACTCAGACGCACCCCTCCTGCGCCACAAGACCTCCCCCACCCAGTGTCCCCAGGCCCTTGACCCTTTCCCTCTTGCCCCCCCCATGGACTCTCCAGCATAAGGCACAAGAGCATCCCCCTTCCATGCCACCCCCCTCCGGCCCCTCTAACCCCACGAGCCCCTGGCTGGCTGGTGCTAACGGCCCAGCACCCCCCTCTGCCCTGAGGGAAAGCTGGGGCTGGCGGGCTCCCTGTCACCCCTCCGAGCCCTGGGGAGTCTCCAAAGGGCAAGCGCAGTACTGGGGCCCCATTCCCGAAGCCCCAGGGGCCAGTGGCTCCACTCCTGACCTCGGTGTCTTCTGCCAGGCAGTCTCCCTCCCTGGGCCAGCTCTCCAGCTCCACCAGTTCATCCTGGGGCTCCGCCGCCACCGCTGACGCCTCTGCCTTGTCCTTCTGGGGGGGGGAAGGGGGGGAGAGAGCCAACCTCAGCGCCTCGCTCCCACACGCACAGTGGGGCAGGGACCCCGGGGGGGTCTCCCCAGAGCCAGGCAGAGAAGGACTGCGCCCTCCCTGCTCTGAGCGGGGAGATTCTGGGAATGAGCCGCCTGGAGCAGAACCGTTCCCGTCCCTGCTCTGGACGCCGCTGCACATAACGCCCCCAAATCCCCCTGGCCACATGCCCCATTTCCCTCTCCAGGGTTCCCCAGCACTCTGCAGGGCACAGTCCGGGCCTGGCAGGGACCCCTCACTGAGGAGGACAATCTGCAGTGGGGCAGCCAGTGCTTTGGGGCTCTGGCCCCACCATGCTACGCAGCAGGGCGTGAAGAGTTCCACTTTCAGCCACTAGCTCATTGCTCTTTGTCCACATCCCCAGGCTGGCACCGGTGCCCTCTGGAGCACCAGCTTCTCAGCTGGCACGGCAGCTCTCGGCGGCACCTTCCCGGGTGCAGGGTAGGGCACAAGGGGCAGAATGGGCCCAGCACTGTGTTGTATACGGCCCCAGCGCCCCTCACCCGTTCAGAGGAGTCCAACTTCCTCAGCTTCAGCAGAGAGGCCACGGTGAAATACAGCACCAGCAGGACGCCGGGGTTCACGTAGACCGGCCAGGGGTGGCTGGTGTTGAGGAGGAGGGCGTTGGGGTTAGTGCAGTTTAGCGGCAGGATGAAGGCCTTCAAGCCGAATACGCTGGAGGGAGGAAGGAGGCGGCGTTACACCCCTGGGCGTGGAAGCAGGGCCAGGCTGGGAGCTGGCAGGCCAGGCTGGGTACGGAGGTGCCGGCGGCTGGGTGGGCTCAGGTACACGCTGATGCTCATTCACAGGCTTGCACCGGCCAGAGCGTGGGGTGCCCCAGTTCTGAGCACGCCCCAGAGCCCTTCTCGCTGCCTGGGATGCCAGTGGGAAAAGCAGCTGCGCTTTCTTCCACAACGGCACACTGTTTCCTTTGCTCCGTTTGCCGTTCACCGCCCCCCCTTCCCCGTCTGCCGCCTCTCCCGGCCACTCTCCAAACGGCACTGCCTGAGCCTTTCCCATCCCACCTCCTCTCTCCAGGGCTCCAGCCCCCCTCGCAGGTCATCCCTCCACTTCGGCTCTGTCCTAGAGCCAGACAGAACCCCCCTGCCGGCCCAGTGATCCACCCGACCGGGGGGCTCAGGATCGGTTCTCAGCCCAGCCCTCCCACCCCAGCATCCTCGGCTTTCCACATGGCCACCGCACCCTGAGCAGAGGTTCCCGCTGAGCTGAACCCAGCCATCGTACAGCTGAACCCAGGCAGTGACCACACAGATGCCTGCGCTAACCGACTGAGCGTCACAGCCCCACCGAGACACAGAGCAGGGCCGAGCCGGGCCGGGCCCACACCACACACAGCGAACCGGGGGCAGAGCTGGGACCAGGCCCTGCGCTAACCGACTGAGCGTCACAGCCCCACCGAGGCACAGAGCAGGGCCGAGCCGGGCCAGGCCCACACCACACACAGCGAACCGGGGGCAGAGCTGGGACCAGGCCCTAGGACTTGCTGGATCCCGGTCTGATTGGCACACTGACGAGTGGCACGTCCGGGGTCCCTTCACCGGCAGCTGCTTCCATCAGCTCCCCCTGGCTATGGGAGAGCTCCTCCTTGGTGACCCACAGGTCCCCCCTCCTTCCCCGGTCCCTCGGGGTGGGTGGGGGGACTATTCAGGGGAACCTTCTGGTACCGGAAGCAGGTTGCTAGGCAGAGTGGAGGTGGGAATATCACCAGTGGGAGATGGGTCCTCCCCGCAGCCGGGAATGGGGCAGGCGGCTTTACCCACCTGTGCTGCAGGACGAGGCCACAATGCCCATTGTCACCCGAGTTGGAGGGGCAGCCTGCCACAGGCGAGCGACGGGACGGGGGCAGGCCAGCCCGGCTGCAGGGGGGTAGGAGGGCGACGGGATGGGGGCAGGCCAGCCAGGCTGCAGGGGGTTGGGAGGGCGACGGGACAGGGGCAGGCCAGCCCGGCTGCAGGGGGAAGAGGGGAGATGGGGCAGGGGCAGGCCAGCCCGGCTGCAGGGGGTGGAGGGGATCTGGATAGGGACAGGCCAGCCCTGCTGGAGGGGATGGTGGGGCAACGGGACAGGGGCAGGCCAGCCCGGCTGCAGGGGGAAGAGGGGAGATGGGACAGGGGCAGGCCAGCCCGGCTGCAGGGGAGTGGGAGGGCTCTGGATGGGGCGTCAGAACACAGGAGGGAGGCCAGGCCCGGTGCCTTACCGTGCCCAGATGCTGGCGGGGGGGAACAGCCCCTGGATGAACGGCGCCTGGTAGCTGTAGATGCAGAGCAGGTGGCCGGCGGCGAAGACGCCCACCATGACGCACAGCGTGTTGAAGCCCAGGTGGCTGATGGGGAAGTGGCAGGCCCACCAGGTGCAGATGCCCACGAAGAGCAGGTAATAGATGCTGGAGAAGGCGGATGGCAGAGCGATCCCTGGGGAACGAGCCAATACCGGAGCTGCTGAGAGCTGCACTAGCCGGGTCAGGGCTGGGGCTCTCCGCCAGGGCCCTGCTATGAGACCCCAGGGAGGCCCCACACTTCAGCACCGACCAGGGGCAGTGCCAGCTAGGATGAGAGCCCCAGACTCATCCCATGCCCAGGCCACGGACCCTACAGTGACCCGGCGACGCTGGGCCAGGAGAAACGGGAGAGGACCCTCCCCCCGACACCTACCTGCCAGAGCCAGCAGCAGGATGACCAGACACTTCCCGACCGCCAGCAGAAGCCAGTGCGCCCTCACCCGCAGCGTAGCAGCCAGCAGCCCCTTTCGCTTCGCAGAGCCCACCTCCTCTGCAGCGCCTTGCCCAGCCGGCCTCTCCAGGTCCTCCTCCTGTAGGGAACGAGAGCCAGGCTGGGTCACCGCGTCCCTCGGGCCCTGCAGCAAGGGCGGCCGCAGATCTGGATGCCCTTGGTCGGTGCAGGGTCGAAATCCAGGGATCCAGCCCTGCACGCTGGGGGGTGACCCAGACACACACACCCCCACGCCCCGGCCCCACAAACCAGCACTCCTGAGGCTGGTGCGACGAAGCCCCGCAAGAGGCAGAGCCGGGGGCTGAGAGGAGACAGTTCCTCTCTTCAGAGGGCGTGGCACACACGTGGCCAAGACACCACTGACTAGTAGTTAGCGCGGGGGTGGGTGGGTGGGAGGATTCTGGAGTTCTATTCCTGGCTCTGTCACAAACGCACTGTGTAACCATGGATAAGTCACTTCCCCTCACTGTGCCTCAGTTTCCCCATCTTCCAGATACCTGCCTGGCTTGCGACCCCAGGACACAAAGGGCTCATTCTCCCTACAGTACAAAGGCGCTGAGCTAATCGGAGGCGCAGGATGAAGTGAGTTCTGGCCACTCGACGCACAGCAAAGCAGACAGACCCATGGATTGCACAGAAAGACGAGTCACGGCGCCCGCCAGGGAAAGGAGACCCGTCGATCAGTCTCCGTGCAGGGCACCGGGTGCGAGGTGTCAGAGCGAGGGAGGGCGGGAGCAGAGCCTGCGCTCAGGGATCAGTCGCGCTGGCTGTACAGAGCCCAGAACAGACATGGCCCCCCCAGCAACGTTGCTGGGTCCGGTTACCGGACAGGTCGGGAGGTGCAGGCAGCCTGGTCAGGCTGCGGTTTCAGCCGACGTGCTGATAGAGTAAATGGAGACAGAGGCGCCAGTTCTAGACCAGCCCCTGGCGCTGGCCCTATGGGTGGGGGAGGTTCTAGGGGTCTGGTTTATACGCCCATGGCCGGGCCCTTTCCCCACCCCACACGAGAGGGCTCTGCACCCCACCCCACGCTCATTTGAAGCAAAAAGCACCCAGGGTCCAGTGGCTAGAGCCCAGGAGTCGGGCTGGGCCTGGCTCTGCCCCTGAGCCCGGGTGAGTCCCGCCCCGGCTCCAGGCCTGTCTCCCAGCAGGAAAACGGGGCTAACCAGACCTGCTTTGCAGGGATTTTGTCAGACTCAGCCAGCTGGTGTTTTCGCGGGTCTCGGGTGGCAGGAGTTTGCTGCAGCTGCTGGGGAAGAGCGTCGTCTCCTGCTGGCAGAGGCGGCAGGCTCCCCCCCACGGCTCCCGGGGGAGGATGGCTGGAGAAGACACCGGTGTTCCAGGGAGTCGCAGTGGAACCCGCTGCCCGGCCTGCTCAGTACCAGGCGTGCCGGGAGCCACTTGCCCGTCTGCCTCTTCCTCCCTTCACTGCAGAGATTTCAGACAATGGCAGCCCAGCTGTGGTTACATATAAATGCCATGTGTGATCATCTGCCTGGCAAAGGCACCAGGGGGCAGCCCTAGGTACAGAACTGCCATGCCGGAGCAGGGCACGGCCCAGCCAGCCTGGTCTCCAGCCTCTGACAGTAAGCGCCCAAGAGAACGCTAGAGGTTTAGGGGCAGGGGCTTCTCCAGACCTTTGGGAAGGGGAAGGGGATCGGGGATCCCCCCGGGCTCCACTGCTCTCACAGGGCACTTTCCAGCCATCCATCGCAGCGGCATCATGCAGCACCCTCACCCCACCGCAGGGGAAACTGAGGCCCAGCATCGGGAAGCGGCTCCCCCACGGTGGTAGTGAATCAGTGGCAGAGCTGGGATGAGGACCCAGGAGTCCCGGCTCCCAGGTCTGTGCCGTGCCTGCTGAGTGACGCTGCCTACCAGACGACGAGCCAGGGCCACAATGTCCGGATCCAGACCCAGGCTCTTCCAAGGTTCTGGTGGGTCTGGTTCAGCCCGTTGCTGACAGATTCAGACCCAGACTGTTCGGGCTGGGCCGACCCATGAGTGGGGTGGGCGAAGGTGCCTCATCACCCCATGTTCAGCCGTGTCCCCCCTGGCCATACCTGAGCCTCCAAGTCAGAGAGTCCCAACCTGGGAGTATTTCTGGGTTGGGCCACACTACAGAGGGGTGCGAGGATGAGACAGGCTGGGGACCTGCCCCGTCCCATGGGGGTCACTGGAGACCAGCGCACTGCCCCAGAGGTTTGGTTGCTGCTAACTCACACGCCGCCTGATCCTCCAGCCATCCCTGCTCTGTGTGGCACTGGAACAATGGCCCCAGCCCCGCTGGGGTGGGAGCCAGCTGCCTCCGCGCTCCGCCCCGCAGCCCTGCACCTGGTCTTGTTTGTCTCATTAGCTGCTTGGACAACACATTACAAAAAGCCTGTTTTTCTTGGCGCTGCAGCCTGGGTTCCCAGCGCCGCCTTCCGCGCGGATCCATTCTCCCACCAAAGGTATTTGCAGCTGACTGGGCTCCAGCTGCCGCCTGGCACCGTCCAGGCCTGGGCGCCGGGTTCAGATCCAGTTCAGATTACTTCACGCACGCAAACACACCGAGGGCTGGCTGGAACCTTCCCCTGGAGCCCTCCCAGCCTTTCCACCCTCACCTCTGCATGCACCGCTGGCCCCCGCTCTGGGGGATCTGCAGCGAGAGAGCGCTTCAATCCGAACTGGAGGGGACGGGCAGCCGCGGAGAACTGGGCAGCTCCCTTCTGCACAGGTGGATGTGGCGATAGGGTCCCTGCTGTGCACCCAGGGGAGCCAGGCCTTCTGGAGGTGGAACCCCACTGAATTATGGGGGTGAGGCCCCCGCCAAGGAGTTCCATTTCTGCCAGCAGAGCTATGCCAAGGCAGAGGCTCTGGGCACCATCCATCAGCACCAGGGCGTCTCGCCCGCCAGGCTGCCAGGCCCAGGGTGGATCGCTCACAAGCGCCAGTCACAAAACAGGCCCCGGGACACATGGAGCGACAATTCCCAGCAATGGGAGAAAGCGAGGGCCCTTGGGGCCCCCTGGCCAGAGAGCAGGCCGGGGTACCGCGGGCTGCAGCCACACACAGCCCAATCAAAGGCACGAAGGAGCCATGTTCTGGGGTCACCCTGGCTGAGTCCCCTCCTTTGCAGTCTGAGCCTGGGCCCTCTAAAGTGCTGCTGCCGGAAGGTGGGCAGGGACTGGTCTCCATGTCTCCCGCGGTCTCCAGTGCCCAGCAAAGTGCCCGGTGCCTGGCCCCAGCCCAGGTCGGCTTGCCAAGAGCACTGGCCGGAATAACCTCCCCGCCCATCTTCCTCCCACAGCTGCCAGCCTCCATCAGCTCTGCGGGGCCAGCTCTGCCAGGCGCCCTGCTGGGCACTCCCCTTGGCTGGCCACGAGGCCAGGCCGGGACAGCCAGTGTTGGGAACAAAGAGAGATCAGAAGCCCCAGCTTCCCGTGGGACGTGGACACTTCCCCCCCTGCCTCCCCATAGGGGGCTGGAGCAGCTGAGACTTAACTCCCCAGCCTCCGCGGCCCCTGGCTCGCCCGGGTCCAACCCGAGCTCTCCGCAGAGCACCCAAGAAATGGCGTTTCCTGGCAGCAGCGGCTGGTGCAACCCCGCGGCCGGCGCAGCTGTGCCAGCCACCTCGCTGGGCGACGTTCTCACAGGCCAGTGCCAATGGGAAACGAGGCCTGGCCGGCCCTGAGTCAGACTGGGCTCTGTCTCCTGTGGGCCGGGGGCACAGAGGGTGGGGAGAAGCCCCCTGGTAGCTTGGCCAGAAGCAAGCAGAACGGTCTATCCCCAAGCAGCCGGCTTTGGACAGGCCCCTGCCAGAGCTGCCTGAGTACTGGGGAAAGCGGCCAGGCCGTATCTCACGCTGCTTTACAATCCTTCTGGCATGACGCCTCGTGCCACACCTGGAAGGAGGGTACCGGGGGCACTGCCCCCATCTCAGAGACGTGGCACTGCACCGCAAGTCAGGACACAGCCAGAACCCAAACCCGGACTCGCTGCTTTAACCACTAGGCCCTGCTCCCACCCAACCCACACAGTACTGGACACAATAATCCACTCGCACCCCCCTAAAGGCCACCCCACGCAGGGTACTGGTGACTGGGTCTCCACCCTGGGTTGCAAGCTCAGCTCTCTGCCAGTGAGTCTATCCAGCCCAGGCACCAAGCAGGGACAGGGGAGCTCTACAGCGCTCAGCTCTGGGGTCCTGAGCTGGAATGAGTTTGCTGGGTCTCTACCTAGTCCCGGTCTGGACCCGTCCCAAAGCCAGTTGGGTAGGACTGGCAGCCTTCAGCCATGAAAGGGCTGGACTAGGCCCAAGGCAGAGCTCTGTGGGATGAGCCAGCCCCCCTGAACCACCCCTGGGTGCAGCAATCAGCCCCCTCTGGCCAGCAGGGGCAGGAGAACACCCTGACACACATCCCCATCGTGATCGCTGGCCCCGTACAGCTCTGAGGCGGGCAGGGCAGGGCAGGGCGTTGGGCTGGGAGAAGCTGAAGAGTTAATGTTCCCAAAGGGCCAGGGCCTGCGCCCCCGATGCCAACCCAGGTGCGGTGGGCCTGAGGCTGGCCAAAGCCCACATCCCCCGCGGCGCTGCCCCCAGCTCCGCCTTTGCTTTCTGCCCTTACAAGCGCCCCAAGGCTCCCCGACAGCTTGTGGTGGCAGCAGGGGGATATCACTGAACACGGCACCCGGCAGCTCCCACTACCGCGAAGGTCCCCAAACAAGCCAAACCCCCAGTGCAGCCCGACAAGCATCTCCAAACCGCAGAGGGAAATTTCCTTCCCATTCCCTCCTGCCAGCGTGGCCCTCTCTCCCTTCGTCTGCCCTCCAGGTACCAGCTGAGGTCCCGGAGGGGCAGAACATGGGGGGATCTGGGGATCCAGAAGAGGCAGGAGGCCCTGCTCCCGCGGCCGGGGGCTGCTCAGCCGAGCTCACTCAGGAATGTGAATCTCGAGGAATGTTCCCAGGGGCCAGGGGCCGTGCCAATCCCAAACGCAGCCCAGACGCTGATTCAGACGATTCCTGGGACTGCCCAGGCAGCTCCTGGAACTGCAGGCACCGCTAATGAGGAAAACATTGTCCATCTTGGCAGGACGAGCGCTCCCAACCCGAGGCCCCTACCTCTGAGGGACTAGGGGCAAGTCAGCTGGAGGAGAGGGGGATCGGGACTGGTAAGCACCAGAGACCTTTCCCATCCCATGGCCACTTGCTGCCCTGGCCTCAGTCCTGTGTCCCCGTCACAAAACAAACACCACACTGGGTGCCGCTTTGCTGTTAGGCTCAGCGGAGAAGCAGGGCCCCGGCGACTGTTCTCTCCACTGGGGGGTAGCCCTTCCAGGGCAGGGGCCCGGATCAGAGCAGGGGAAATGCAGTGCCACTACCTGCACTGGCAGTTCCAGTCTGCAGGCTCTGGAGCTGCTGGTCCAGCTCCTTGCACCAGCACTACGCAGAAGAGAAGAGAATTCTCTATGCCATATATGATTCACCCGTGGAACTCACTGCTGCAGGGTATTAGTGAGGTGAACAACAAGGGTTCCAGATGTCTGTGGACTGCAGCATCAGAAGTACTAGTTGCTAGGATATAGTTACTCAGGCAACTGATCCTCAGGCTTCAGGCCACAAGCTGATCACCAGCTGAGGCAGTAAAGCATCCTCTCCCAGGGTGTAGACTTAGCCAGGTGCATTGTGGGCTTTTCCCACCTTCCTCTGAAGCACCCAGCACTGGCCTTTCCTGGAGCTAGACGGACCAATGCTCAGTTCCACAGCTGCAATTCCTAGGCTCCCACTTCAGGCTTCGCGTGACTGGCTGCGTCTAGAACGCCAGCTCCTCAAACCCAGTAGTGACCTCCTGGCCCCATCAGCTGGCGTGGCAGCGTCCTGCCCCACAGGCACCTCTGGCTGCGCTGGCCGGGGAGGGACCTGCCTGGTTGATTTGTTCAGTGCGGAGGATTCGTTCCACTGGTCACAATTCAGCGGGGGGTCTGACGGGATGGGACAGGAGGGGCTTTCTGTGCTGAGCAGCGTATCCCTGGCTGCAGGACAGCACAGCAGGGAGAAGGCTGCACGTACCACTCTCCAGCCCCCAGACACCCCTGGCTGCGAGCCCCGGAGCCTGGGCTGCCCCAGCTCCCTCACCCAACCGCGAATCTCCAGCCGAGGCCATTCGGCCAAGAGGGCTCCCCGGCTCACAGCACAGAGGGGCCATGCCCGTTTCGCGGGGGGAGTCACAGTCCTGGCCCCACGGGCCAAGGCTTGCACACTTCGTTTACACGCATGCTCGCTGATCAGGTGACTGGGTGAGTGAACGCAGCCAGTTAGCCCCGGGGTCACAGGTACAGCAACTGCCCAGGCAGGTCAGCTGCAGCTCAACTGGACAAAAGTCTGGTCCTCAGTCTCCATCCTGACCCCCCCCCCCCCACACACACACCCCATTCCCTGATGCCCCTGTGCCCCTAGCCAAGACCCTGAGGACCAGGGGGAAAGGCAGGTGGGGGGCAGAGCAAACTGCTTTGGCTTCCCCTGACGTGGGCACCTGCACAAGCCCCTTCGGCAGCCTCCGGCCCACAGACTCCCAGGGACCAGCTGGGCACTTCCCAGGAGAGGGACAGCTGGGGCAGCCCCTGCAGCGCCTGGCCCCGAGGACAGCTCTCCAGCACCGCTCCAGTGACCAAGCCCAGGGCTGCAGCAGGGGCTAGACGGGAAGGCCGCAGGACAGGGGAGACTCCAACCAGCCTTCCAGGAGCAGCAAGCGGCGACACTCAGCCACCAGCCCATCTGGCCCTGGCCCCAGCTGCAGCCTGGCCTCTGGCGAGCCCCGCATAATATCGGCTCTGTTACTCGGGCTGTTTGCTAGGGTCCCCATGGTAACCGAGGAGCAAACACGGTCCCTCCTCTGCTGGGTGACTCACCTTGAGTTTGCAAGGTGCCAGGAACGGGGTGGGGGCAGAGGAGCAGGAGCTCCCTCCAGGTGGGCACGGCAGGAACCCTGCCTGCGTCACCCCCCGCGCCAGGCAGCAACAGCCCCACACCCGGATTCCAAACCCTCTGGGCAGCTGAGGCCCAGCTCTGCCAATCCCCCAGCTGGTGACGCAGCTCCCTACCCCCGGCCCAGCGTGTGGGGTCCTGGGCAGGACTAGTTCTCCTCTGGCTGGAAAGGTGGAAGCACACGGCTGTGCTGGACTCTAAGCTGCACTGGGGCAGGGCCTCCTTCCCCCGTCTCAGGGCACCAGGGGTGTCCCGCTGCCGGCAAGGCCAGGCCTGGTGATTTCGCTCGTGTGCCATTTTCTTGGTGATTTTCCCAACAAACAGCCCTGAGTTCGAGGATGGGGCGGTTCCAATGGGGAGTCTGGTGGGTCAGATGTTTGGGGTTTGGCCTCCAGAGAGTCCAACGTCCAAACCGTTCCCAAATCAGCAGGGGCTAGAGAAGCCCTGGAGCACCCACCCCGCATGTCCTGCCTGCTCCATGCTTGGGCTGTGTGACAGGCTGGACAGAACTCTGCGGGGTCTGGGTCTTGGGAGGATGCGCAGAAGCAGGAGGCCAAGGCGTCCGTGTGGTTTTGGAGTAGAACCGAACCCAGTCTGCACTGGCAGCGCTAAGACTCCGGTTATCTGGACAGACTCCCTGAAACGTCCTTTGTGGAGCAGAGGAAGTGTGGGGTGAGTGCTGGGAGGAAACCGCTTGGCTGGCTCTCCCCGCTGCGGAGATCATGTTTCGCTCGAGGCCGGCGGTTTATCGGCACTGTGGTCGTGCTGGTGCTTGGATCTGCCTGGGGGTGGACGGGGGCAGTTTGGGCAGTGTGAATGCGGCACTGCGCCAGGCGCGCTGGGCTGGCTCCATCGGCAGAGGGAGCTCCAAAAACAAGGTTTCCAAGACGCCGGGAGTCTGGAGTTGGCAATGGCCTGGACTTGCAGCTCAAGGCTGGGTGCTAACTCAGGGATTGGGGGCTGGCGGCAGGGCCCAGCAGGGAGGGCTGGCCTCCCTCTCTAAGACCAGGACGGGTTGGATCAGAACAGCACTGCAGGAGGCTACGACCCCTCACTTCGCATGATCTCTCCCCAGCGGCCTCGGCTCGACGCAGACTCACTCCTGCAGCTGGTGGCCGTGGGCCCTGCTGATACACGGGAGCTGTCTGACGAGCTAACAAAGGCTCCAGCCGGGGCTATTGGAGGGAAGCATCTGTCTGGGATGGGACCGACTGGCCTCACCCTTCCATTCGCCCCCACAACAGTTCGGATTCTCTGCCATCCCACCAGGGCACCCTGTGCCTGTGGCAGAAGCAGCCGGCTGCTTTCGATCCATGAACCAGGCTCACAGGACACAGGCCAGGGAGTACCAGGATGGGTGGGGGGCCTGGCCTTGTGCCCCACACTCTCTGTGGGGTTCTCCCGCACCTGCCTTGTGGCCCCTCATGCTCAGGGCCATGCAGAGGGGGCTTGGGTGAGTCACGCTTGGAGCAGCTTGTGGATAGCTGTGCCAGGATCAGCCTGGGGTGCTGGTCTCCTCCCTCAGGAGAGTCTTTGTGGTGCCCGAGAAGGGCAAGTCAGCTGGGGCTGGCCCCTCCCTTGGGCCCTTGATGTGGTTTGCCACAAAAGGCTGCCAACAAACCGACCGAGAGGAGCCTGCCCGTTCCGATGCGCAGACGGGCCCTTGGGCCATTTGCAGGCAGGACAAAAGACAGCTGCACTGAGCTGGGAGTGCAGGTGATGGGAGGAACCGAGCCCCACCCAGGTCTGGGGGCTCCCTCCCCCTGCAGTCGCAGGGCGTCAGTCGGGGGGGGGTGGGGGGAAGGGCCCAGCTGACCCCGCTCAGTCAGGCCAAGGGAATCAGAACCCTCTGCCCTTCTAGAGCCGTCCATCTGCCTGAGGCACTTTACAAACCAATGGGGAAACTGAGGCACGGGGCAGGGGAGGGCCTGGCTCATTGCAGTACAGCAATGCCAGAGCTGGGAATGGAAGAGCTGCCCAGTTTCTAGTCCTCTGCTTTAACCCCAGCTCATGTCCCATTCCCAGAAGTGTGCCCAGGGAGATTCCCTCCCAAATCCACTGGGAACAAGGGGTGCCTGAGCCTCCTCTTCCAGAGAGGGAAACTGAGGCACAGGAACGGACCACAACTTGCCCTAGGTCAGATGACAGAGGCAGCGGTGGAGCTAGAAATAGAATCCTGCTCTCTGACCCCACAGCCCCAGACCCCGTTCCCTGAACTGGGCTGCCTCCCCTCTGGTTCTTCCCCAGGCCACGGCATCCAACAGCACCAGCGGTTAGCGACCTGCCCTAGCCACGGGGGGGCACCGAGGGGAAGGGGTCAATGGGTCAGTCAGCAGCGGAGATCCAGGGCAGCCGGGCTGAGTACACCACGTGCCCCCCGTCCCAGGGATGGGTCCCTCCCAGGCCCCAGAGCTGACGAGCCCTTCATTCGGAGAGGGTTTGCAAGGCCAACGAACGCAAGGCCGGCCGCGCAGCGGGCATCTGGTGCAAGCGGGAACAGGCCAATCTCTCGCCGCTGGCTCTGGGGGCTGGGGCAGAGCTCGGCGCAGCGTGACGCTGAAGGATCTGCACTGTAATGAGCTGCGAGGGAGTGAATGACTCCCCCCGGAGGCAGCGCTGCCAGACTGCGGTTCCCAGGGGCGCAGGTTCGCTGGTCCTGGCTAATCCCATTAGCACATCTGTTCCACAAGTGGTCTCTGGGGCGTCCTCGGCCAGGCCAAGCTTCCCAGGCTCGCAGCTGGCTCCAGCGGCAGCAATCTGCAAAGCTGAATAATGCCCAGGGGGGCAGCTCCTGTGCTCAGCGGTGGGCTGGCTGCAGACAGACCTAGCCCCTTCAACTCCTCCTCGGGGTCTCTTTCCCAGGCGCTCAGTGTCAGCCAATGGGATTCACCCTGGACGAGGGGGATTTTAAAGGGCCGGGACGGTACCATAAATACAGCTTTTTCCAGCTCTCTAACACCTTCCGTCCAAAGGGCTCTCCGGGCTCTGCACTGCACGTGCCAGGCCCTCTGAGCTCATGTACGCAGCTGCGGGAGAAGCAAGCCTCACGCATGCACAAGGATCCCTTTCCCCCGACACTAAACAGGGAAGTTGCCCCATCGCTGGGGGGGGGTGTGTGTGTGAAAAATTCACCCCCACAGCGCGTCGTCAAGCTGACCTAACCCCTGGTGTAGGCAGTGCTAGGTCGATGGAAGAAATCTTCCGTCCCCCTGGCTACCGCCTCTCGGGGAGGGGGATCCCCGCAGCGCTGCAGCTGGGCCGTTTCAGCATTTCAAGTGTAGCCAAGCCCTGGTGCCAGGCAGCCACCTCTGGCGGTGGCCGGTGCCCCTGTTTAACAGGGCAGAACTGCTCCGCACAGGAAGGACAATCCCGTCTCCAAGTGAATGCAGCCGGTTAGCTAGGCTGGGGCCCTGGGAAGTGCAGGGCTGTGGCTGGCAAGGAAAGGAAATACACCAGCTGGGGACCCAACACTCATCATCCTGGGGCAGGTCTGGCCTGGCCCGTGCTGGGAGCCCTGCCCCCACCACACAGAGCGAAGCTGCAGACACAAGTCAAGGCCATGGCTGGAGGATCCCAGTGGCCATTGAATGGTTCTGTTGAAGTCCAGACTCTAATGGGGGTCGGGGGAGGTCATTCCTGAGTCCACGCCCTGCTCAGGACAGCTCCCTGAAGTCGGGGGGGCTGTCCGTGTGTGTGTCTGGTCCATCGCCTGAGACACAGCCAGCCAGTCTGGACAAGGCCCTGGGGAAGTACCCTGCCCACGGGAGGGGCTGGCAGAAACCCGGGGCGGAAAAGCCTGATGGCTCTAACCCAGGGCTGGAGCGGTTCACCAGCTTCCCAGCAGGGACCCCGCCCGGGCCTGGCACCCGTCTGTCAGAGACGAGCCATCTCAGCTCGTGGAGTTGCAGCATCTCACCTGTTCGAGGGGCTCGAGCGACTCCAGCCTCCGGACACGCGCCGCTGCGCTGCCCTTGGGCACGAGGCGGCGGCCCAGGCCCAGGCAGATGGCAGAGACCAGCAGGATCCCCAGGTCGGGAGCCACCAGGCGCACAGAGTTGGGGATGTCGTTTAGGTCCAGCCTGCGAGGGAACGAGCCGGGAGGGAGAGTTAAACACTCCCCTGCTGACAGGCCAGTCCCTCGCGCTGTGTGAGACCCACGGGAGAGGCCAGTGAGAGTGGCTGGGGGGGACCCACATGGCTCAGCCACGGATGTGGGAACAGAACATCAGGGAGCAACATGCCCTGCCACGTGCTGCTGCTGGCCACCCCACAGCTCCCTCTGGTTCTGCCTCCGCCAGGCTGGGCTGGAAACTGGGACAAGGAGACAGCTCTAACCGGAGCCTGCGCCCTCTGCCAGCACTGCAGCCAATGCCTCGAGTCACTGCAGCGGCACGCGGGAGCACACAGGCGGTCCCCGGCCCTGGCCTGTGGCACCACACGGTGCTTCCGAGGAAAGCGTAAGGCCCAATTGTGGGGACTTGCCTTCTGAGCCTCCCCCCGGCCATCAGTTCAAGGGCTGGAGCAGGACACCCGATGGCCCCAATCACAGCAGTGGTGGATTTCTCAGACGTGGCCCCAGAGGAGTGTGCGTGGGGCCACGTCCGAGAAATCCACCACTGCCCAAGTGCCACGACGCAGAGATCTGCCCCTTACCTGGTGACCCCAATGTGACGGGCGAGCGTTTCCCACCTGCTGCCTGTGGGGAAGCAAACAAAGAGGGAGTGAGTCTGGCAAACCCACTGGGAACTGGCACAGATGCCAAGACATTGCTGAGCCCGGCAGCAGCAGATGGACAGCGTCTGAGCAGGGGAGCGGATGACAGAAGGCACATGGCCAGCGGAGCCTGATACATAGCAGGTGGCAGCCTGCGGTAACTCACCAGCTTGACCCTCACTGGCCAAATGGCTCAGAACTAGAATGTTTCACCTCAAGTAAGTGTGGCTAGTGCAGGCCTGGCTCACCAGACCCAAGTGTGCAAAACGGCATGCACGAATCTGTGCAAAGCTACTGCAAGGGCACCTGGGAGGGACCAGTCAGACGGTTATTTCTGCCGCCTGCTGTTTGCGCACCCAATTACGGTCAGAGCCAATGCTAAACACTCCACTTCGCCCATAGAAACGCCAGGCTCAGCTCTCTAGATCTCACATTTATACAGCATCTTCCAAGGAGCTGAAAGCTCTTTACAGACTAGCCAGGCAGGGACCGCTTTGCCCACCACTGAAATGCGACCACCTCCGCGGTGGAACGGGGCGGCCGTCTAACAGTTTCTCGGTATCCGTTGAGGAGAGAATAAGAAGAATCTTCAATCTAGCTGAAACCGCAGGGGAATTTAGGAAGCAAAGTGCAATGAGCAAGGTTGGAATTGGAGCCGGACACCGGCTCCAGCCCTGCTCCAGCCCTGCTCCAGGGGGGGCTGCCGTAACCCCAAGTGGATCAGGACCAGAGCGATGCCATCTCACTCTTAGCCCTGCAGCTGGATCCCCCATAGGGCACATGGGGTCCCGGCCATATTTGACCCATCAAGGATTAACGGGGACCTTTGACTCCTGCCTCACGCATTCCCAATGTGCCCCCGTCATGCAGGGAATCTGTATCCCTATCGCCGTGCCGGGCACTGCGGAGTGCATCCTTCCTTCCAGGGCGCCCTGGCTGGGAGCAGAGCCCGGCTGGCTGGGACCCCTGACATGTCTGATGATACTGGGGGGGCACAGACTGATCCCCTTGAATAGCAAAGAGCCCCCCACAACCCTGGCCCCAGGCTGCTGCTGGCTCCAGCCATGTACACAGCACGTGGGGATGTGGTACTGCTCGGGAGGACGCCGCCAGCAAAGCCCTTCTCCCTATCAGGCCCGTAAGAGTGAGAAGGGCCGGGTGCCAAGAACAGGAGCAAACGCCAACAGGGCCAGCGGGGCTGCCGAGAGCTCCGACGCCACCCGCTCTGCAGCTGCTTAGCGAGCTCGTCTGAAGGGTCAGCGGGTAGGGGGAGCTGCTCCAGGGCAGGGGCCGAGGGGAAATCAAGTGCCACAGCTGCAACCCCCCGTCTCCGCAGCGTCTCCGACCCGCAGCCCTGGGCGGCGCAGCCCGGCACGTACGTGCCATCCGTCCCAGCGTCCCTCTGACTGTCCGGCCATCTAACGGACAAGCATCCCACGAGAGCAGCAACAGTGACTCTCCAGCGCATCTCAGCACCCAGCAGGACCTCTAAGAGTGCCCCCCGGGGACTGGCACACCAGGGGCTTTCTCCTTCTAAAAACACTCGCAGCTCAAGGGCCAGGGAAGTGGCGAACGTGAAACCTTAGTTCTGACGTCACATTCCCAAGGCTCGAACGGTCTCTCCCGCTTTGCTGTATCCTTCACGAAAGGTCAGATGGCTGTTTAATGGGGCGGAGCAGGCTGAGGTCTCTGTACACCGACCCCTCCCCTTGTTTGACACGGTTTGATGTAGGACACCGTGGGCTACGTTCACACCTTTGGCTCATACTATCCATCTAAACGAATACAACAGGATGAGCCGGGAGCACAGGAACCATCTGCTGGCTGGGCCAGACCAAAACAAAAATAAAAACATATGGAGATATACCTATCTTATAGAGCTGGAAGGGACCCCGGAAGGTCATCGAGTCCAGCCCCCTGCCTTCACTAGCAGGACCAAGTACTGATTTTGTCCCAGATCCCTAAGTAACCCCCTCAAGGATTGAACTCACAACCCTGGGTTTAGCAGGCCAATGCTCAAACCACTGAGCTATCCCTCCCCCCAAATAGGGCACTAGATAGTCCCAGCTCAGCTGATCCAAGCCCCTCCACCCCAACTCAGGGCTGGAACAGAACAGGCCAGGGGGCAGGTACATCTCCTTCACCTTGACAGTTCAGGGAGCCAAGCAATCGGATTGGCCAAGCACTGTCCGGTGACGCCCAGCCGACACCTATATTCCCGGTGGATTCCAAAGGAGACACAGGAGAAGGTGGTTTCTGGGGACAGTTGTGGCTGCACACCCCCCTCTCCCATCACTCCCTCTCCCCTTCCTCTGCCCCCTGCTGCTCTGGGGAGGAAGCTCTGTAGGGTCTGGGGAAGGAGGGCCCAGAGGGAGCAAGACGGGGGCACTGGCTGCAGGGAGCACCTTGCTGGGAAAGGAGGAAGTTTGGGAGTAGGGGGACGTTTCTCCCACTGGCTTTCCTGGCTTGCCGGGGAGTGGTTCACTGGTGTGTACTGTACACAGCCCTGACCGGGGGAGGGGGAGAGGCTGCAGAGCAAGTGGCGGAAGCCAAGCCTGGCTTTCCATAAGGGAAACAATTTCCTACTGCCTCCAATTCCGCTCGGAGACGAGCAAAGGCACTTGCCAGAGCCCCCTTGTCCCCAGAGACCAAACAGACTCCGTGTCCACAGGCCACGAGAGAATCCAGTGCGGACAGAACTGCAGGGGCTGGAGGGCAGAGGCACACGCCTGCCTGCCCCGCTCCCCTCTCGGCCAGCCTGCGCCCAGCCGGGGATGTTGTTCGACAAGTGCATGTAAGTAACCTCTGAAAGCAAAGTGCCAGCACTTCGGGAAAGCTCGCGCTGGGCAGCAGGACGGAGCCCAGGGGCATCTGGCAAGGCAGGTAGAGAAGAGCAGGGGACATGGGGCGAAACGGAATCAATCCAGGAGCTACCACTGAGATGCAACCAATATTTACATTTGCCCCCAGACTGGGGAGGAAAGGGCTCAGTACTCACAGTTCTGTCCCAGCAGCTGGCCCAGATCCGGCACAGTGTACAGGCATATCTGGAAGACCAAGTGGGCAGTGAGGAAGAGGATGCTGGTTCCCAGGAGAGCTTGGAGGAGACGGCCTGTGTGCCCTAGAAGACAAAAATAACGCCCCCATTTATTAAATCATCCTCCTTGCTCCCCTCCCAGCTGAGGGCTTTTTACACTGTGGCTAGCATCTTTGTTTTACAGAGGGGGCAAGAGAGAAGCTGGGTGACTTGCCCAAGGCTCTGCACCAAGACAGTGGCAGAGTTGGGATCAGAACGCCAGTCCCCCCTGCTCTAACCACTACACCCCGCAATGTGGGTGATGTTTCCAGTGCCAGAGAATGACTGCGTCTCCCACAAACGCTCAGCCAGCTGCGTACAGGGGACTTGACCCACTGCTGTGCAAACGCAGGCCTGCCCCCGGCTCAGCCGTTGGAGGGGGTCAGCGCACACCACGCTCTAGCTGTGTTTGCACTGCGCCGGAGGTGGCTAAGTTATTCCCGCATTCCAGCGGGGTGCTCGGACGCCAGCATCCTGGCCAGCCCCCGCTGTGGCTGGTGCACTGCTCCCCAACACACGTTCCCTTCACAGCATCACAGACTGGGAGCAAAGTACACCAAGCTTCTGTACAAGAGCCCCTAGTCTGGGGTCTCAAATCCCACCCACTGACCACCAGGGGGCACAGTCAGAGCACACTCCCCACCCTGTCCTCTGCAAGCTGGGTCCCTGCGTCTGTCCTCACACCCAAGGGCTTGGGAGAAGCAGCCTCTGAACATTTCTGGCTGAGCCTCCAAACCTTCCAAGGTTGCTTAGCCCAGGAACGTGGTACCCTGCGTGCTATGGGGAGGGCTTATGACTTCCCGTAGGGATCAGCCCAGGGTAAATTCCAAGCGCTTGTACCTGGAAACAAACAGGCAGAAGAGCGTCCACACCAGCCCTGCAAAGGTGCTAGCTGCCTTGAGTTATCGGCAATGGATTCCTTCAAGGCAACTCTAGCAAAGTCACACTCTGAGCCCAGAATCAGGAAGGCCCCGGGGGGCCCATTTAAACACAGACCCGCTGAAGGAGAAGGTGGGAAACAAAAGGCCCCTTCCGAGAGGGATTCCCACGGGAGCACAGATTCCCACGCGAGGCAGATGGGGGAGAACTAACCCTTCGCCTCGCTAGCAGGATAGGGAATGACTGGCGCAGTCTGCCAGGCCGCGGGAAGATGTGTGTGGGGCTGTCACAGAGTCAGCCAGCCCCTCTGCCTTGGCGCAGGGTAGCCCAGACCATGTCGAGAGTGGCACCAGTGCCCAGGCCTCCCCCAGGAGTTGGGGGTTAGATGCTGGCATCTGAAGGCCTTTGGTGGGCAGAGATCATGCCCCCACGTGCCCGTTAACCCCAGCGGAGTCTGCCCGGTGCACACTGAGATTGCACCCCCAGGCAGTATCTTTGGGGCCACCGAATCAAATCTCTGAAAGACTCCTGTAGGGCCGTGCTCTGCCCCGGGGAGGGGACCACAGCTCCTCCAGGGACTCAGAACAGGGGGCGGTGATTAAAGTGAGTCACTGACACTAGCCAGCCCTGGAGAGGAACCCCCCAGCGAGGTTTCATAGACCAGGTCAGGCTGGGTTTTCCAGAGACTCAGAGACAAAGAAAGGGCTTTTGGTGTAAAAGGATGAACTTGGCCTGACTCAGGCCCTTCCTTCTGGGCCAGCGAATAGACTCGGCCTTCTGTCCACGGAGGCCCCAACCCAGGGGGAAGGGCTGGAAAGACTTGGGCCTGCTGGGGCTCCGGAAGGCTCACGGGTGACCTCTGGCCTGCGCACGGGAACCTTGACGGTTACCAAGCTTAGAAAGAGCTGGGGGGTAACGCCGGCACTACAGAAAGCAAAGTGCAGAGGCTGGCTGCTAGGCAGACGGGCTTGCTGGGGGCAGCACAGTGCATGGCAGGAGCCGGGCAGCCTAACCCCTGGTCAGGAGGGAGTGGGACATGCCCTGCCCATAGACAAGGGAAGGCCGGAGGCCTCACTGGGCACACCTGGAGCTGAATCCACACGAGAGGGGGGTGGGATCCCCTGCCATGGGAAACCCAGAGGGGAATGACCCCCGGATCTCGGGGGGTGTCACGCAGATCCCCGCTTCCTCCCCTTCCTCCTACATTAACTGATGGGACACCATGTGACAGGCCGAGTCTCTCTCTCTCTCTCTCTCTCTCTCTCTCTCTCACACACTCACACACACACACTCGGCCCAGGAAGGACTTTACTCTTTCACAGTCTTTGTCCACCAGCACAGCTCCGCCTATGTAAGGCTCGGTCCTGTTTGCACACACGCAGCCAGCCCTGTCCAGCTGCAATGCTGGAGGAGTCAGACACAGTCTCACAAAGCAAACAGCTCAGAGAACCAACTCCTGCCCCCCACACCACTCGAGAGCACCAGCCCTCGGGCAAGCTGGGATGGGGGTACCCCAGGCACACCCCTGTGCGGGGCACGGCAGCCGAGCCAGCCAGGGCAATGGAGGCGGTGCGAAGTGATCAGCTTACGTCTGAGATGAAACTGGACCTCCTTTGGTTCTGCTCCAGCTCAGAGACGGGCCCAAGCCAAATCCCGAGGCCCCACGAGCTTCGGGCATTCGACAGCCAGACCGAGATTGTGTAATTCTCAATCAGAGCCTTAGCCAGTGGCTCACAGCCACTTCATACAGAGCACCAGCCATGAGGGCTCGATCCTGCCTGGGGCTGAGCGCTCCGGCCCAGTCCAGCAAAGCTTAGACACGTGCTTCATGGCAAGGGGGTGTTGTTCCCTGCTGCACGTAGCAGGATCCAGCCTGCAGAGAGGATGGCTTGAGAGAGAACCCCCCCACCTCCCGCAGGAACCTCGGGCTCCCCTGGGGGAACTCAGACACTTGTGCTGGGGCCACCCCTTCAGATGGTCTCTCCTGTAGGAGGCCATGTCACAATGCAATGCCAGCAGGGGCTGCGTGGTCTTCTCCCAGCCATGCTGCAGCTGCGACTTCCCTCGAAGAGGGGACCTGCAAATACTTCACACCAGCAGCAGCATGAGCCGGGCGCCCCGAACAGCCTGCATAGAACAGGGCGCAGGGGGGACATTCTCCCATTCCTGCCAGCCACCGCCTTGCGGAGCACATCCCAGCTCCAGTCGGAGGGTGGGAGAGGGAGCTAAGAGGGGCCAGCTCTCAGTGTGTGTGTGTGTCCAATTTTAAAATGCACGTGCAATTGCACTTCTATAGCTGTGCACGGTGCCCACAGTGATGTGCACAACCCAGGCCGGCTGAGGTGTGCGTGGAGGGAGATTTCCCAATTTGCACACGCCATCGTGGTCCCACACAGATAAATTAGACACCCAATCACTGAAATAAAGCAAAACTCCAGCAGTCCATGCCCGGGCTGTCCGCTGGGGGTTGTGTGTGCTGGGGCAGGGGGAGAGGCTGGAGATTAGACGCTGGGCTGAGTCCCCAGGGCTCTCAGCACAAAGGGACGTTTGGAAGTGGATGAGGACATCGCCCTGCCCACGCTGTCCCGTGTGGGGCAGCCCCTTTGATTCCATACAGCAGGCTGGGCATCAAGGGCAGGTAGGTTTAGGTAAAAATCCCCTCCCTCCCTCTGCCTCGCTGCTTTGACACAAGGATCTCACAGGGCTCAATGGACATTCATGAGTTAAACTTCTCAGCATGCCTGGGCATGCTGGGAAGGGCTGTCACCCCCCTGGTACAGATGGGGAAACCGAGGCACGGGGTCAGACATGGGGTGTGTGTTAGAGCCAGGACCCAAAGAAGGAGAAAACGCCCCCAAACTGCAGGTGTGCTATCCGGGAGAGCCGTTGGCGAAGGTGATGGGCAGCGGGATATGGACTCTTACGGCTCTGCAGAGCCAGTGCCAATCCTGCCGGGCGCGGCAGTCATCACCCAGTGGCTGGGGTCCCATGGGAAACAAGCTGGTGGGTCCCTGTAGGGGGCGAATCCCTGGGGTGAAACCACTCCAATTGCCCCCCTGATTGGCAGTCTCTGGGACCTCCCCTCTTGCTTAAAGGAAACCCCTAGGCCTAGCCTGCCCTGACAAAGGGGAGCTGCCCAAGGATCCCCTGCCTGGGGGCCTGCAGAAATGAAACCCAGCTGGGCTCCCCCGGCCTGCCAGGGACGGCTCCTCTCCCCACCCCCGTTCACCGCAGGCTGCGGCCCTGGCTCAAGCCAGCCTGGAATTTTCCAATCGCAAACCACAAGGTGAGCCAATAACTTCAACCCCCCACCCCCGATAATAACCCTAGTCAAATCTTCCACCAGATGCTGCTAAGCCCCCTGCACTCACACACGCCTCATAAATCCAAGGATGCCAGACTGGGGGGGCTCACATTTTCCTCTCCCGGCTGGAAAGAGAGAGATCCCGGGAGGGGAGGGAGAACTGGCCCGTCCAAAGTCTCGCTCAGTGACGATGATCCTTTCCTGTAAGTCTGTTCTGCGGCTCGCTGGAGAGAGCCGGGTTCAGATGGCACAAAAGCCCATGAAATATTCAAGGGCAGAAGCTTTTAGTGGTGGCACACGAGGGAGGCCAGTTCGGATTATGGATCTTTTAATTGTTGCAGGGGGCGGGCAGGCCTGGGGCCTGATCCGGAAGGGCTCCGGCAGCAGGGCGGCCTCGGTGCCAGCTGCACGAGCACTCGGAGGAGGGGCGCCCCGCTCGCCACACCCCAAAGCCCTGCCCGCTGCATCGCCCCAAAGCCATGGCACTGCCAACCTCTCCCCCTGCGGGAGGCACTGCCTGCCCACCTGTGGTGGGTCTCCCTGCACTGGAGGCCCCCAGCAGCTCCCACCAGCCCAGCCTTGGCCGACACCCAGGAGATGCTGAACAGCTGATCTATGGCTGCCTCCCGCCCCTCAGGTGGCTCCTGCTGGGCAGCCAGGCTCCCCCCCCCCCCCCCGCACGCCCCTCTGCTCCAGCAGCGAGCACGGCGAGGGGGGGGCTGGCTCCCTGTTGGATGGACGCAGCTCGGCTCTGAGGTTTCTGGTTAATAAGCCTGGTGTTTGGAACCGGCCATTTCATAGCAAGAGGCCTATTCATAGCAAGGCCAGGCTATAATTAACAGCGGCACTACCGCCCGGGAACCGCTAGGAGACTAGAATCCCCAAGCTGCCCGGCCTGGGGAAACCACAGAGGAAGGAGAGAAGGTGCCCACTTTAGAACAGTTCACGCCCCCCTTGCCCTAAAAATAACCCCCACGGACCGAGAAACCCAGGACTCTCAGCCTATGAGCTACCCACCCTGCTCAGCCAGAAGCTGGGGTCCCACCCTCACGTGGGCATGGCGGTCCAGCCCCCACCCCAGGGGGCACCACACTCCCGTCGCCCCATCCCCCAGGGCTCCTGGAGTCTGGGTCTCGACTGCCCCTCCTCTCCTCTGCATGTCAAACATCTGAGTCCAGTCTTCCTCGGCACCCCTCCTGTCCGAGCAGACAAAGCTCCCACACCCACCCAGAGCCACTGGCCAAGAGGCTAACTGGTCTTTGGCAGATCCTGGTGCCAATGCTGCACTGTGGCACATCTCAGGGGGGCTCTTGGCACAGGCAGATCAGGATAGCCGTTCGGCTGGGGTCGCGGCTCCGAGCAGGACCACGGAAGGGGTGCAGGACAGTGAGGGCAGGCCAGGCCTGACACTAGAGAAAGAAGGATCCATAATTCCCTGGCGGTGCAGGCCAGTGCGGGCAGGAGTGCAGACTGGGGTCAGGCCCTCTTCTCTAATCCTGCTCCCGGCAGGCGGAGAACAAGGCGCCGTGTGCAGACGTGTGGGGCCGGTTAAGGCCTGAGAGCTGCGTGAGCGCGTCGCCCCTCTCCAGCAATTTGCCAGCTCGAAGAGCCAGGACTCCTCACGGACACGCTGACGCCCCCCGTTCTCCGGGGCAGCAGCCAGTGGTGCTGGGGTTCCGGAGATTAGAGATGGGACAAAGAGCCGTGGGGCTAAGGCAGGGCTCTTCCTGGCAGGCAGCCTGCAGTGATTTAACCCTCTAGTTATAAGCCACTCTTCCCTTGGGCACTACTCCACAGTCCTGTCCCGGAGAGCCAGGCTCTCTGTTCCTCTGATGGCATATCATCCCATTGCTCCCAGCTCGATTCCAATTCCTCTCCTCTGGGATCCGTACCGGACCCTCCCCGAGCAGCCGAAGGACGCGTACGGATGGACTTTTTACCCTGGACTCCCCAGTTGTGGCCCTTCTCTGAGCTGCTCCAGTTTATTGACATTTCTCTGGCACGGAGGGTCCCGGAGCTGGATGCCACATGCCAGGTGCGCTCTCAGCAGCCACAGGGAGAGGGATTATTGCCTGGCGACTCTGGGATACCCCATCTACGCAGTGCTAAAATGGCAGCGGATTCTCTCACGATCCCCTGGCTCTGCAAACCCCAAGCCATCTGGCTGCCCGCCACCGCCCCCGAAAGCTGATCTAGCCCCGGCTGCTGTGCAGCCATCGCCCCTGAAATGTCAATCAGGAGCTGTTTGAGCTAGCCAGCAGTGACACCCGGGGCCAGCGTGGGGAGCAGAGCCCCCAGGCCGCGAGCGCTCGCGGCACCCTTCGTAAAGGAGGGGTCCTGGCTGAGCCATCACATGCCTTCTGCTGCCTCCTCCAGCTTGGGCCGTGGTTTAAAGCCACAGTCTGGCCTCCATGCAGGAGTCGGCCCGCGGCGTACGAGCCAGGAGGCTCAGGGCAGGCACTACAGAGAAGGGGGAAACAGGAAGGATTTTGCATCCAAACCATCTCTGGAGCCTTTCCCGCCCCAGGGGTCCCAGTCCCCAGGGGGTGGATGATGCTGGTGCACAGGCAATCGTCCGGCACTCACACGCAGACCCGCATCAGGGCTCTGCAGAAGAGGCAGAACGGCCAGCACAATCGTCCCCAACGGACCTTGGGATCTTTTACTTCCACTGGAACACAAGTTGTCCTTAAACATCTCCCCTCTGGCATCACGTCAGCCTCCCCGGCAGCACTAGCAAGAGGCTCAAGGCCTCGAACCCACAACCTTGTGGCTCAGAGGTGAGACTGCAGCCTGCTGAGCCGCAGTGGCAGCTAGCCCCAAGCATGGTTAGTATCAGCAATCAAAGCAAAACTCAAGAAAAGGGGGTGGGGGCATTACACGGCAGGGCCGGGCACCGAACCCGAGCACAAGATTATCTCAGAGCTCCACGGATTCACTTTCTCCATTTCCTTTCCCTGTCACTGCTGAGTCTCACGCGTCTGTGCCCAGGTCTCCTTTAGAACCAGCCCCCGGTCCAGTGAGGACCCAGTCTCACTGCACGCCAAGTGCAAGCATCCACCGAGAGCAGCATATACAGTAATGAATGGGGAGCGACACCTTGTCCTTGTGTTATGGGATGGGGAGAGCAGGGGGCCCGAAGAAATTAAAAGATGGAAAATTCAAAACCAACAGAGATAAATACTTCTTCACCTCATGCAAAACTAGACTGTGGAACTCACTGCCACAGGAAGTCACGGAGGCCAAGAGTTTAGCATGATTCCAAAAGGGATCGACATTCCTATGGAGAACTAGAATATCCATTATACAAAGGATGAAAATTCTGGCAGGGATATTAAGCCTCCTGCTTCAGGGCTTAAGCCAATCTCTAACTATTAGAGACCAGACTGAGACATAACGTGGGGGCAGATTCTCCCACACCTGCCTATGGCCGAGTTCTTCTACCTCCCTCTGCAGCCTCTGGGGCGCGCTGCTGTCAGAGACCGGACTTCGGACCAGATGGTCCTGGGGTCTGATCCAGTCAGGCCCCAAAAGGCAAGCTAGCAACGTGGGCTGTGTCCAGGAGACAGGGAGATTATCTCCAAGCCATGTCTGAGTTGCCTTGTGGCCTTTAGCCCACTCCCAGTTAGAGAGGCAAAATGGATACAGATGAATACAGTCATAATGAATAGCATATGTATGTGCGACAGTCCTCTATTGCATGGAATCAGAACTGCTCAGCTGTGTGCCATAGTCTCAATACTGCTAGCAGTTAAGGGAGATTCTCCTTCAGCTCAAGAGGCAGAGCACTGAGCTTTGGATGCAGGAGTTCCTGTGTCCTCTCCTGCTGTTGCCAGGAAGTTCTCAGTGGGTCTGGAGTGCAGCCCAGTGACAAGGGAGCAGTCCCAGGTGGGCTGACTTGCTAGAATACACGGCACGGAGGATGTTTTTCATGGGTGCCTCTCACAGAGTATTAGAGAGAGGGGGAGTTTCCTTCTCGCCCATTCTACAGCTCGGAAGGCTGAGGCCCAGCGCTGGGACAGGGTGTGCCCCTGGCTGCAGAACCAGGACTGCTAATATTCAGTCTCATGCTCTAACCGCTGACCAATGCTGTCTCCCCCAACTCCGGCCTGGCTTTCCAGGGGTGGAGAATACCACAGCCGCTGAGCGACGGGACTGTTCCTGCTAAAACCCGGGACACTCCGCAGGGTGGTGCCTGCGCTCTGACTGCCCTGGGCAGGAAGGATTTTACAGCTTGTATCCGGAACAGGAAATCGCTCCGGCGCTAGGCCAGGAGCCCTGCCCAGAGAGTGCAGAGCTCCCAGAGCAATGCCCCTTGGAAGCACAGCAGTCTCCCCATGACTGCAGCCGGCATCTCTATCCCCCAATCTCAGCCACCATCAGCCAGGACAGAGCGAGGAGAGCAGGCGTGGGGGTGGGGAGAGGGCAAGCCTTCAGGGATCGCAGGGCAAAGGGAAACCTGCCACGCCCGGAGCCTGGGCGGAGCCGCGGCCTCCCCCCTTACCTTTGATGGTGTGTTCAGTGGGTCCCAAGAACCACGGGAGCAGCAGCAGGTACAGCAGGTACACGAGCGAGAGGGCATTGAACCGGAACACACAAGCTGGAGAGAGAGGCAAAGGGAGGCGGGTTAGAGATCTGAGCCGCCCCAGGGCAGGGCAGGGCAGGACACCCTATGGCCCCCGCTGCTGCAGGGTCCCCCAGGTGGCAGGGAGTGACTTGTGGAACAAGTGTCCCCCCAAGCAGAGCTCCTCATTACTCGGCCCAGGAACCGAGGCCCCATTACAGCAGAAGGCTGTGGCGTCAGGCCAGCACGAACCCAGATCACCTCCTCCTGGGGGACCCTCCCCAGCCCCCCACAGCATCAAGGCACTGACAAGCTGCCAGCCACCACTACCCCGCCCAGGAAGAGGGGGCCCACAGGCAGACAGGCTCTGACCTCAACCCACCCCCGGCTGCTCGCCCACTCCATACAAGAGTACCAGCACTGCCCCCAAAATGGGGAATTCACCGCCAAACGCTCCCTGGAAAGCAGGGGCATTCCTGACACCCACCAGCATGAGGTTTCATTGCATAGGATTTGCTAACCTTCGGGTCTGCAGATTCATAATATGGGAAGTTTTTGAAGTAGATTAGAAGCAGCCTGTCAAAAAACCATCCAGCAAAGACCTGGGTAGGGAATGTGCGCCACTGCCCTCTACTGGACAGATTCAGAACTGTTCAGCTGTGTGTCATACCCCCTGTACTGGTTCCAGAACTTCTCCCCTTAGCTACAGCACTAAGGCCGGTGTGTCTGGAGCTAGAGGCAGAGTTCCAACAGCACCATCACCCTGCTGTGCAGCATGGGGGGGACTGAAGCTCCCAGGCAGCCACAGGGCTAATATGATATTCAGCCGTTACACGGCGTTTTACACATTTTAACGAAGGCCAAGTCTCCCCAAGAGGAAGAGCAGCGTCAGGGCTGGGAGTAGACCCCAGGAGCTCCCGGGTCCCAGCTCAGTGGTCTGGCCACTAGATCATGCCCAACCCCCCAGCGCACCTGACACTGCATTTCAAGGGGCGGGGGAAGAGGGAAGCAGCAGGGGCCTCACACAGCCACCCCTTCGGAGAGCTCCAGCACCGCCCCAGTCAGCGACACCCCTTCCAGCGTGGGGCTGAGGGTGGCTTTGCCCTTCTAAGTCCCTGCCCCCCCTGGGTTTCCAAGTCTAGACACCATTTAGTTTGCTCCACAACACGGAATCTCTACGGCAACCCCCCTCACACACACACACCCTATTCCCAGCCTTGCCATGATTTCCGTGCTCCCTGCTCATCCCCCGGGGGGACCCAGCCTCCAATCGGAGCTGACACGCTGGGAAACCCTCCTGTTCGCTCATGCGCCAAAAAGGGACACTCTGAAGCTGGATCATCATCAGCGGGGAGGGGGACGCTGCTTCCCGTGTAGGGCAAAACCCCTGGGTGGGAGAGTCCTGCAGGAGGGAGTTGGGATCACGCCCCTCGGGGGTGATGGAAGTTACCCTGACAGCCTCACCCTCCGGCCGATCACTGGAGAAGGTTTGAGCCGTCCCGTCCCGCGCTCGAGTTGGGGGAGAACCTTGTAGTGGATGCTACGGCCCCAGGCCAGACAGCCTGGAGCAGAGCTCGTGTTTTCTGTAGGATTCATCCGCCTCTGCACCTCAATTCCAATGCCAGTTAATGCTGCCCGCAGACCTGCCTTTCTAGGCACAGCCAAGCCCAGCTGACAGGCCCATTCCCGGCCCTGGCTGAGTGTCACATCGGACGGTGCCGGCTCTAGAGGGTTTGGACGGAGCAGCGGCCGAGCCGCATTCTGCAAGCAAAGGGGCCCACTCTCATTCCCCAGCTGGGCACATCTGCTCAGAGACTGGGCCCCAGACCACCGCGCCAATTCCAACCTCACCCCCTGGGGCTGAGGATTGCGGGATACGGCTGAGGCAAAGCCCACGTGTGGGCTCACAGCAGAACCCGCCGCCGCCGCCCAGGTGTCCCCAAGGTCATGAGCCCTCGCTACCGCCTGACGTGAGGGAGCCAGGGCTCAGCTCCCTGATCTGCCCAGCCACGGGCAGCACAAGCTCTCGCCTCTCAGCCCCCGCTGTCCCTCATCCAGGCTAGTGATAGACACCCGCCGACTCGGAGCATCCCCCTGCGGTGTCCAGCCCCGATCCGCTGCTCCCAGCTCCCAGAATCGCCAGGCCTGCCAGTCCCAAAGCCTGCTAGCTCGCCTTAGCACACAGCTCCGCTTAGCATGCGGCACTGAGCTCTGTTTCTAGAGACAGCCGGGACAAACGCACTCGAGCAGAGACATATGGGAACAAGCAGAACTGCTGAGCACAAAGCGTTACAATCGCACCACACCTCCTAGAGCCTAGACCCTCTTGTCCACTAAGGTTCTGCTCACCCCAAAGCCCTTCTCACAGTACTTTCCCACCAGCGTGGCAGAGACCCGTCTTCCATGGCAATCGTGCCCCCCTTGATGAAGGACTCATCTGCACCCCAGACAGAGTGCCGAAAGTTCACAGCCCTGCCTCCTACACAGGATCAGCCCTGCCAGGTTTGGGTTTTCGTGCAGTCCCCGCAATCATAAGAACATAAGAACGGCCGTACTGGGTCAGACCAAAGGTCCATCCAGCCCAGTATCCAACAGTGGCCAGTGCCAGGTGCCCCAGAGGGAGTGAACCTAACAGGTAATGATCAAATGATCTCTCTCCTGCCATCCATCACCACCCTCTGACAGAGGCTAGGGACACGATTCCTTACCCATCCTGACTAATAGTCATTAATGGACTTAACCACCATGAATTTATCCAGTTCTCTTTTAAACCCTGTTATAGTCCTAGCCTTCACAACCTCCTCAGGCAAGGAGTTCCACAAGTTGACTGCACGCTGCGTGAAGAAGAACTTCCTTGTATTTGTTTTAAACCTGCTGCCTATTAATTTCATTAGGTGACCCCTAGTTCTTGTATTATGGGAATAAGTAAATAACTTTTCCTTATCCACTTTCTCCACATCACTCATGATTTTATATACCTCTATCGTATCCCCCCTTAGTCTCCTCTTTTCCAAGCTGAAAAGTCCTAACCTCTTTAATCTCTCCTCATATGGGACCCTCTCCAAACCCCTAATCATTTGAACCTTTTCTAGTGCAAGTATATCTTTTTTGAGATGAGGAAACCAGATCTGTACGCAGTATTCGAGATGTGGGCGTACCATCGATTTATATAAGGGCAAATATATTCTCCGTCTTATTCTCTATCCCCTTTTTAATGATTCCTAACATCCTGTTTGCTTTTTTGACCGCCTCTGCACACTGCGTGGACATCTTCAGAGAACTATCCACGATGACTCCAAGATCTTTTTCCTGATTTGTTGTAGCTAAATTAGCCCCATTATATTGTATGTATGATTGGGGTTAATTTTTCCAGTGTGCATTACTTTACATTTATCCACATTAAATTTCATTTGCCACTGTGTTGCCCAATCACTTAGTTTTGTGAGATCTTTTTGAAGTTCTTCACAGTCTGCTTTAGTCTTAACTATCTTGAGCAGTTTAGTATCATCTGCAAACTTTGCCACCTCACCGTTTACCCCTTTCTCCAGCTCATTTATGAATAAGTTGAATAGGATCGGTCCGAGGACTGACCCTTGGGGAACACCACTAGTTACCCCTCTCCATTCTGAAAATTTACCACTGATTAGCATGTTGCTCAGCCTGTGAATGGGCGTCCATTTGCATATGAGCAGCTAGAGAGAGAGAGAGAGAAGTGTCCGGTCCGGTCTCCCTGCCTGCCAGGAGGATGGGGATCACCTGGTGACCTGCCTTCACTCACAGACCTATTTGGAATATCTACATAACTCCTCGCAGCTTATCCCTGACGTACACCTTGCAGGGATTATGGGGACCAGCGTGATGCTGGCTCTCATTAGAGACCTTACACGGCATTCTTTGGTGAGCTACCATGTGGATCCCAGACCCAGGGGACCCGCCATGACTGCCGTGCTGGGCCTCCCCACACGCTCTGTGCAATGCCAGGACAGGTCATGGCGGAGGGATTCTCAGGTGGCCAATAGGATCCAGGCTGCACAGGGGGCAGAGATAATGCTCTGATGAGGAGCATCCAATTTGGCCACTAGATCAGCCGGACCTTCCCTATTGCTCCGCCCCACCGGGCGACCCCAGCGGAGAATCAGTCAGTATGTTCTGGGAGGAGGCGCGCACCATACAGGGGCAGGATAAATCTCCACTCACTCATCCCACCCAGCACCCCCTCCCCATGGCTGGCAGCCACTGCCCTCTGGAAAGAGCTGCAACTTTCCTTCCAGAGACACAGCCACTTCAAATACATATTAAAAAAAAAAAACCTCTCAAGAAAGCAAGAGCACAAGCGTGCGAGCCAGAGCACCGTACTGGAGAGATTGTCCCCTGAAAAATGGTTCCAGGCCAGACTCCCTTCCCCCACGCCAGGCTCAGGCTGCCAGGATTTCCCTTTTTTACCAGAAAACGGGCAGTCTGGTAATAGCTGTATATGTCTATCCAAAAAAATAAAATTAAAAAAAAAATCAATCTTGTCCAATGCTGGAGAGGAAGGGGGGGAGGATGGGTGTATTTTGGTGCCAACCAAGACCTTTTTATGTGACTGTTTATTGAAAACCTCCCCCTCCTATTTCCACAATGCATCTCATACACAAACCCACACACACACCCCTTCAGATCAGGGCAGCGTTCGCTACAGAAACACCACAAGAAGCCCGCTGTGTCGCTAAGGGTCCCATCATCTCCCCTCTCCAAGGAGCTCGCACTGCAGCCCGCCCTGGGAATGCGCCAGAACCAGCCTTGCCTGCAAAGCTGGACCTGACAGGCACGCTTCCCCCGGGAGCCAGGAACATGCCTTCCCTTCTGCTTTGACACCCAAAGAAGCCCAGGCCAACCCCACCTTACACCGTCTCTGCAAGACTCCCCCCAGGGCCAGGGCACTGAGCTCATCCTGTGCCCAGGGTTGAATTACGTCAACTCTAAGCACTCCAGAGCAGGGACAGTCTTTCTGTGCTGTTTATACAGCACCGAGCGCGGTGCTGCCCTGGCCTACGGCTGGGTGTGCTTCCACATTAGAGAATCCTAGAAACCTAGGGCTGGAAGAGGTCACCCAGCCCAACTCCCCCGTGCTGGGCGACATGTGAACCCCCTGTTTGGGGAGCCTCGCCTGGGCCTGGCCCTGGGGCCATTGCGGGGAGCATTAGCCGAGGTTTGGGGAGGTTTGGCCTAGACCATCCCCGACTAGGGTTGCCAACCCTCCAGGAATTAAAGATTATTCTTTAATTAAAGATGATGTCATGGGATGAAACCTCCAGGAATACGTCCAATCAAAATTGGCAACCCTAGGCCAGACAGGTGTTTGTCCCACCTGTTGGGGATTCCACAACTTCCCCGGGAAGCCTATTCCAGTACGCCACTACCCTCACGGTTCAAACATTTTTCCTAATATCTAACCTAAATCCCCCACGCTGCAGCTTATGCCCATCGCTTCTTGTCCTACCTGCTGTGGATGCAGAGAACAGTTGATCACTGTCCTATTTAGAACAGCCCTTAATATAGCTGAAGGCTTCTCAGATCCCCTCTCAGCCTCCTTTTCTCTAGACTAAACATGCCGAATTCTTCCAGCCTGTGCTCATAGGCCGGTTTTCCGATGGCTTTTCTTGCTCTCCTTTGGACTCTCTCCAGTTCATTCCCATCTTTCCCACAGCTGAATGTGGCGAGGGCTCCCCAGTGCTGAGTACAACAGAGCCATCACCTCCCGTGTCTCACGCGTCCGCTGCACCTGCTCACAGGGGTGGAGGATGTAGACCAGTGCGGAGCACTGTATAAGCACCTTGATGGACCACCCCAAAGGCAAGACTCTGGGAGACATGCCATTGTGCGTGGGCCCTCTGGGCTCCACTGCAGGGGGAACACCCAAAGGAACCGGCCATTTGCCATCAGGCCTTCACTCTTTGTCCCAGACATTGGCACGGAGCTGGCACAGCTTGCAGGATGGGTGTCTGGGTCAGGGCCCTTGTGTATCCCGATTATCAGTGTTTGGGCACATTCAGAGCACAAGCAGTTTAAAGAATGGCTTCCCTCTGAGCTGCCCAGAGTGCGGGACGCTTTACGGCAGTGGTTTCTCAAACTATTGTGCTGGTGACCCCTTTCACACAGCAAGCCACTGAGTGCGACCCCCCTGATAAATTAAAAACACTTTTTATATATTTACCACCATTATCAATGCTGGAGGCAAGAGGGGTTTGGGGTGGAGGCTGACAGCTCGCGACCCCCCATGTCATAATCTTGCGACCCCCTGAGAGGTCCCGACCCCCAGTTTGAGAACCCCTGGGTAACAGCCTCTCAACCCACTCTGAGAACAGCTGTGAGACGCGCAGGGCCGCAGGAGCTGGGACACCTTTGGGGCCACAGTGACACCAATCTGCTTTCAGTGGCGTGCTCCAGGGAAGCGGATCATAAGTCCCATCCCCACCCCTCTATACCCGAAGCCGCGGTACCTGGAGGTTTATCAGAGCTCATGCCAAGATTCGTTCACACCAGAACATGGTCTCCAAGCCCACCGAACTAGGGGAACATTCAGATCTGGGTCCCCGCTGGGTAACTCTGGCCTTGTCCTCCTCTTCCCCCTTCCATCCGGACATCCCAAACATTCCCCCTCGCCATGCACGGGTAGGAGGCTCAGGCCCATCCCCCCCGCCTGTGCACGAGGGCACAGAGAGGCTAAGCCACTTGCCCAAAGCCACACGCAAGTCAGCAGCAGCGTCCGGGCTAGGAGACAGATCGCCTGACTCCCCGTCCTGTGCTTTAATCACAAGATCAGCTTTCCTCTTTGCGGGAGTTTATTTTTAAGCAAATTACAGCTTGTTTTAAGGAGTGAAACCATCTGACCGGTCTGGAGCTTGGAGGGATTTAGAACAAACGACGGGCGCTGTGCTTCCAGCCAGCCTAGAGCTGGAAACCCCACGTCTCCAATAGCAAAAGTGCTGGAGATGTGGCAATCCATACCGTGGGTTACAAAACCAGCAGCTCCCAGGGATACACAAAGGAAGTCAGTCTACTTCAGGTAGAACTCACCAGGCTAGATGCTATCTGATCAGAAACCAGGTTGCTGGGCAACACCAGACACAAGCCACAATCAAATGCAGACACCCACATGAGCAAGAGGCCCTAGGGAGCCACTTGCCGGCACGGAATGAGACTAGCCGCAAAGCCGTAGGCGCCCCGGTTAGCGCAGCTGCTGTCAGCATTCATTTGTGCCCCAAGTTTCTAGCCCCCTTCCCCATCTTCCTACTGGAGTAGCAGGCCAGGCTGGGGTGGGTCGCCCACAATGTGCAGTAGGCTTGGCCCCTTCCCTCCCAACAATAAAAGTAAAGGGTTATTTACAGTGTTGCCAGACCCAATAAGATCGGGAGCTGATGATATGTTGTTTTTCTTAAAGCCCCAGTACCCGAGTCATGTGATTACAGGAGAATCTCCGCATTTTTTTCTCCCCTTTTCTTTTTTTTTTTAAATTCACTTTCTAGTCTACATGGCTGCGGGGAAGAACTAGCCATGTGGCCCCTAGAGGCCAGAAGGCAAATATAAAGGTCCAAACATTGATTTTGGTTTAAAATCTCATGATCTTCAAGCCGATCCCCTGATTTTCAGGGGCCTGCTGCGATTTTTGACACTTGGCACTGGCAATTGGGGGAGGGGGAGGTTCATGTACCGAGGCCTCATGGGAAAGAGGGCGTCCAAGGAGCGAAGTGGGACGGGGGTGGCACTGGGAAAATAACCACTGGCAGGCCCATCCCCTAGGAGGCAGCTAAAGCAGCAATTGGGAAGGTTTAGGAAAGGGCCAGGTGCAGAGATGGGGTGGGGAGGGGAGGGGGCCTATAACTAGCTGATGCTCCCCCCCCCGCCCACTGCCATGCACCCCTCAGTCTCTGATTGCTGAGCACTCACCCTGGGCCATCACATCCTCCCTTCCCCTCCCCAGCTCACTCCGGGCCTGTGGCCTCTCTCTGTGCCAGAGCGGCTCATGCCCACAGGCCCAGCCCGAAGCAGAGCTGAGGACTCCCAGGTCCCAGCTTCCCCAGGCCTTTATCGGAGCTAATGAAACCCGGGGGGGCCAATAAGCAAGGTGTGTCCTGCTTACACAGAGCGCCAGGGCCTCTTTTCTCCAGGGGAGGAACGGAGAAGGCCCCAGCTGTCAACGGCAATTCGGAAACAAGCGGAACAGGCCCCAAATAGGGCAGCCCATCCCCAGCTGGGAAGCAGCGCAGCGTAAATATGGTCCGGACGACGGTGCTGGCTAGTGCCGGGCGGTGTGCGCGGTGCACTCCGGCTCTGACAGGAAGGGGGCACGGCCCTTCCTGTGTTTACCAGCAGGTTTCCGTGGGATCTCGCTCCCTGGGGATAGGAAGCCGCACAGCCGCAGAAAGGCCGTGTAGCCAGACACCGCGGGAAGAAGTGTGACCCCAGCCACTGCCCAGTCACGCTCCCACCAGGAGCTCAAATGCACCAGGCAGAAAGCCCAGGACTGGGATGCCAAGGATATAAGATTACTGCATCGACAGAGGGCCTCTCCGTGCTGCCCGACACACACGCCCTGGAGTTAACACACAGTCCAGAGCCCCTGGGGCTGCTGGGAACAGGCTGGGCTGGAGCCTGTCATCCCTGCAGTTCAATCTCCCTCGAGCTCCACCAATTGGCAGGTTGGGGCTGCACCCAGAGTGCTTGGTGTGGGGCACAAGGTGGGGGTGCGCCCACCGCCGCAGAGAATCCGAATGCAGAGAGCTGGGGTGGCCCACTGGCTGCTCCCTATTTCGGGAGCAAGGAGGTACTGCCAGTCCCTGGTCCTGCTAAATGCATCTGACCGAGGTGCTGCTGGAGGGGGACACATGGCCAAAGGCGAAAGCCCTGCAGAGCGTTTCAGAGATCAAAGCCAGCTCAGCCGCTTTCTCAGGGAGCTTAATGGCGGCAAGAGGGCATCAATATTAGCTTGGCACTGGCACAGCCTGGGGAGCAAGAGAACAAGTGTCCCCACATCCTGCAACACAGAACAGTGGGGGGACGGGGACCACCACCACCTCTTGCCCCTAGGCTCCATGGCCCACTCAGCCCTCCATCGCTACTGAGCCGCCTGCCCCACCAGACCCCCTTCAGCAACCCCTATTGGCAGGAGACGAGGGCAGCCCGGGGGACCGGAGCCCAGTTTGAGATAGAGCATGTGGGAAGGCAAAACAGCCCACGCTCTCCAGGGAAAGGAGAGCACCCGCAGGAGCCATCATCCACCTGGGGGCCAGGTAAAGCCCAGCAGCATCTCCTGTGCAAAGGGACAGGGAGCTGTACCATGCAGGCAAGGATCACGCCCCCCTCCCTCTCGCCGCCTCCTCCCCCGTGGCTCCATGCACAGCACTCGGGGCAGAGACGTCGCAGCTCACCAAAAAGGAGCAGCCTGCAGCAACCCTAAGATGCCAGTCCTTGAGGACGGGGCGCAGAGGCAGGTGCTGGAAGTTCTGCCCTCTCCTCCCCTACCACTTATTTTTGCATAGCAGAGGGTGGGAGAAGGAGGGTGTCTGCTGGATTCTGGTTCTCACACACACACACTTACTTTGAGGGGGTCACACTCCAAGAGGCCCAGGAGAAAACAGGTCCAACAGAAGGCTTAGGGCCGCAGCGTCATTGCAAGGCATTAGGCCCTGCCTCCAAATGCACGACGCAACGGTACCTTCCAGACAGCGACTGCTTAAGGCAGCCAGGAAACCCCAGGTCTCCCAATACACGCCCCCACCCAGAAAGGCAGATCCTGCACTGCACCAGGGAGACACTGGCCTTGTCCAAGTTCCCGCAAGGGAACCCCACCCATGCCAGCCGGGGTGAACCCGGCCCGTTCCGGTAAGGGTCAGACTAAGCCCAGGAGACAGACGAGGCTCAGGAGTGAGACACCCCCTCAGCATGCCTCCCTCTTCCCAGCCTCCCTTCTTAGCACACCTTAGGGTGCGGCCCCGAGGAGCGGGGACCTGCCCTTTAGCAATGGTGCTGCTCTCTCTCTCTGCGCAGCCACCGCCCCGAGTTTTGCTTCCCCGCTGCCCGCTCAGGAAACCAGCGCTAGAGAGGGTTCGAGGGAGAGTGTCCCAGGGCAGCCGAGGCTGGAAAGTCATGTGGCCCCAAAAGGGGTCTGGCTCCCAGAGCACAGTGCCCACAAGCCACAGGGCCCACCCTAGAGCGCAGGTCTGGCCTCCTCTGCGCGCACCCTGGCTGCTTTCCAGCTCGGCCAGCACCGGAGGCGACAGATGTGGGTGATGGGGCAAGCGCCAATCAGCAGCATCCCCACCACTGGCTGCGGCACATCCCTCGGTGCCGCCCTGGGAGGGGAGCAGGCCAGCCAGTGACCTCTGCCTGCAGTGCCTTGCGCTCCCCGGCTTCACAAGTGCCAGTGGTTGCTAACTACAAAATTTACAAACTGCATGATCTCATGGAGCAAATATGCCTCTTCCGGTGCCAGCAACAATGAGGCAGAGAGAGCCCTTTCCCCGAGAGCGAGAGAGACCGCTGGAGCTGCCGCAGCTGACTCAGGAGGGCAGCCCTGTTTTCACCCTCTCTTCCCCACGAGGCTCAGGACTGCTCCCAGCTTCCTTGTCAGGGACCTCGGACCCTTGAGCCCAGGGGCATTAGAGCCTCCAAGTTAAATCGCCAGGGCCGGGCAGTTAACCCCTTCAGCACCAAGATCTCCCACACCCCAGCTCCAGCTGTGACTACTCCTGAGGAAATTCGGTGCCAAAACGTTAAAAATTCTGTGCACATTTTAAAATTCTGCAAATTTTATTTGTCAAATAAATGTGGAGGCTCCAGCATGGCAGTGGGGAGCACAGGCCACTGGCTGCACATAGGTGGGAGATCACTGTGCAGCTCCTCCCCAGGACACAGACTCAGCGGTGAGGCTGCACCCAACCCTGGCACAGTGCAAGGACCGGGCCTGCCCCAGAAACAGGGTGCTGCCCCTCTGTGCCAGGTGCACCACATGTGGGAAGGCAGGCTCAGCAATGCAGGAGGGGCTCTGTGTGGGGCAATCTGGGTGCATGGGGGGGGATCTGGATGCACAGGGGCTTGTTGGGGGATCTGGGTGCAAAGGTAATGGGACTCATTTTTCTGCAGGGAAGCAAAGAAATATGTGGGGGACATAAATTCTGTGCATACGCAGAGGTGCAGAATTCCCCCAGGGGTACGTGAGGAAGCAAGCAGCAGGAGTTGTCTCTTCTCCCCATCAGAGCAGTCTCCACGGCTGCTGGGCTCTAGCTGCTCAGAATGGCTGATCCAGGGAGGAGTCGGCGCAGACCCAGCCACCAGACCTGACTAGCAGCTAAATGCAGCTCAGCCCAGGGTGCGGGACTGGAAGCAGCTCCATATGTGGGACGGGATCCCAGCTCCTCAAGGCAACAGGGCCTGGGAGCAGAGTCACACACTTCATATCCTGCCTCTGGCCACGACTCAGCGCAATGGTTGGTGGGCTGTAGCAACCTACCTGCCTGGTGCCCCTGCCTTTGTGCTAGGCACTGTGCATACACACACACACACACACGCATGACAGCCCTGCGTTCATCTTCTCCCCCTCCTCAACCACTATTCTGCAGCAATGCTAAGCTGGAGCATACGCCACGTCCCACCCCAGAGGCAGCTGCACTTCAGGGACGAGGGAGAGAGCCGTACACACGCTCTGGAACACGCTGAGCATTCCCTGTGCAGCAGCTGGTTTGCAGGACTGCTCTTCGCTGCGGAGATAGGCTAGTGTCTGGCTGGCACTGGGCGGAGTGGGGAATTCGGTACGGAAAACTCAGTGAGCAAGGGGAACAGGGTGGGTGAGAGGAGCTGTCTTGAGGCCCTTGGGGACAAAACCGTCTAGCCCCAGAGCAAGCGGACTGAGCAGGGGGTGCGCTGCCTCCCAGGGCCTCAGACCTGAGCCGCCGGGGCCTGAGCGCTGGAGGCACTAGAGAGGACCTGGCCCTGCTGTGCTACTGCCCGGAGCCAGGGGCTGGTTCTGGCCCCAAGGAGGCGCTCGCGTGCTCTCGCTGCCGCAGGGAAGGCAGGAGCCTACGACAGAGCTTGAGAACTATTGACCTGAGCCGGCAACCCACTGCACAGGGCGGGGGCGGGGTGCTGCCGTCTCGCTCTGCATTTACACCAGTGACCTAGGCTCGGGGACCCCTCCCCAGCCTCTCCCTCCTCCTCTGCAGCAGCTCCTCCAGGCCAGGGGAGGAGGTTTGCATTCCCAGCCGTGCAGACGTGGTAACTCCATCACAGCGAGCAGAGACTGCCAGGGTCACACCGTCTGACCCCACCGCCGCAAAGGCTGATAGACGGCCGGGCCGCGCACAGCCCCAGCGATGCTCAGATGCGGAGGCCCGGTAGCGCCCTGCAGGCCCCACAGGGATCCAGCCGAGAGAGAACAGGAGCTGCGGAGCAGCAGGACTGGGCGTTTGATCCCGGGGTTTGCTGTGTCCTCCCTTGGCTGGGAATGCTGCTCAAGTGGCAGTGGAGAAGATACCCGCCAAGGGCTCTCTCCTGCTCTCTGCCAGTCAGCCGCAAAGTGCCACGAACTCTCCGCTAGCAAGCGGCACCTTCCAGGGCACCGGATCGCTCCCAGGCTATTTACCCCCATTCCACAGCAGACACAGCCCTTCACGCTAACGCCATCGACTGCACCTTGCCTCTTCTGCCAGGCACGTTCCCTCCTGTCCCCCATCCCTAGAGCGCACAACGGGGGCAAACTGTCTCCACTAGGACAGCCATGCCACCACCAAGCCAGTTTGTTGCAGCGTGAGCAGAGCCATTGCAATTCCCGCACTATGCCATCCCACCGCAGCAAGGTTAAACCCATGTCACTAAGCATTAGCGGAAAAACACACACCCTGCCCAAAGGCGCTGGCGCCCTAGGAGCTCTCTGGCCACACGGGGACTTTCAGCAAGATAACCGCTCCGGAGTAGCTACTTCAGTAGTGTCCAAGTGTAGACAAGTCCTAAGGGCCACACTGTAGCTTGCCTCCTGCAGGCGCCCCAGGGGAGTGCAAGAGACAAGAGCCTCCCCAGCTCCCCTTACGTCCCTACACATGGGCCAGCCCTGGTTCTGCCCAAGCACATGGCACCGGAGAGTCGAGAGTGGCTGGGACCCCAGAGGGGCCATGGCCTCACCCAGAGCTGGGCTGGCACAGTGAGGAGCGCACACTGCACCTATTCCAGTGGTTGGCAGTGACCCCTGCTGGAGATGTGCTGGGCACACCTTCAGAAGCCGCTGCCAGTGCGCTGGGCTGTCCCAGTCATGCAGCACAGCCCTGGCCGGTGCCCGGCTTCTCCCAACTAAGGGCAAGTCGCCCAGGCAGGCAGCCTCTGTCCACGTTTAACGTGAGACATGCAGCACACCAGTCCTTGGGCACAAGGGAGGAAGGGGCTGGGAGCCAGGACACCTGGGTTCTATTCCCAGCCCTCCCACCGATGAGTGAGGGGAACCCAATCCTGCTTTAGCTCCTGAGCAGAGGGGGCCGAGCAAAGCGTCTTTGGCCTGCACGGGCAGCGTGCACCGCACAGGAAAGGCCCTGCCCTTTAGGGCTAAGCGATATCTCCGCACCCGAGAGCGACGGCACTTTACGGGGGTGGCATTCAGAGGAGTCGGAGTTATTCGGCTGCATTCGAAAGTGATTTCAAACCCAAGGGAATTCCTTCACTTTAGTCAACCGCAGATGCTCTGCGCAGGCCAGAGGTACGAGACCTCGGTGGGGCAGAAGCCCAGGCCCGTCGCGCAGCGTTCCCTGGAGCGGCGCAGTGCTCAGACCGCCAGGGATGGGGAGAGCCCTGCCCCTGCCCACAAGGCCAGGCAGAGAGGAAGGAGCAGCTGGAGCAGAGCCCGCTGGCACGGATTGCACTGGTGACATCCCCCAGGCCTCATGCGGCCAGTGTTTTGGGGCTAATGGCTTATCTCAGGCTCAGCTGCCCCATCACATGCTCGCGCCAGGAAGAGGAAAGCTTTGGTGCAGAGCACAGAGGCATTCAGGAAATCTGCTCAACCTCCCCGCCCCACCTCCAGTAAACCGGAGAGGATCAGAAAACCTCCTGGGGGAGCAGGGGAGAGAAATCCACATTCAGCTTCGCCCTCCCAGACTGTGCCTCGCCACCCAGCACAGACACAGCACAGGGGTGCTGCCCCAGACTGAGCATTAAAAGCAGCAGCACAGGGACTTGGACCCAGAGTTTTCACACGCCTGCAATTTAACACCGTCATGTGCAATCACAGGGGCTGGGCGGGGACAGCAGGATTCTGCAGATATTGTCAAAAACGTATTTGAGAACCGGCTGAGCAAGTTATGGAGCCTGAAAGCCTCCTGTTCCTCAGGAAAGGCAGTAAAGAAAAACAAGGCATCGCAGGATTTCCTGTTTGCTGCCTCTCGCTGGCTCCAGATCCAGCCTGCTCCAGTTTACAAGGAGGAGGATGGAGGTTTGCTCGATAAGTGCTGGGATCTGAGAGTCAAGCTCGGCTCTTTCTGCTCCTCTCCACAGCAGCGATACAGAGTGACGCCCGGGCAGCTGCAGGCTCTGAATTCCCCGTGGTCTCCAGCAGGGCTGTGCGGGAGTCCCCGGCAGCAGGGTCTGGCCTGGCTCTCCCAGCCTCACTCACACGTCTGACTCTCGCATTCTCAAGAGGTCAGAACTCAGCTCTCCCAGCCCCCAGCAGAGCCGGCTCTCCAGGGCCAACAGGAGGGAAACCTGCCTGTCCCAGCCGAGCTGCGAGCGCACACACAGCAGCGAGAAGGGGCTATTTTTACATACTAACTTTGACCACGGCTGCAGTTTAAGATGGACAGTGGCCAACACACAAAAACATACGGCGCAGCGGTTGGAGGAGAGCAGTGCCAGCGAGCTGGAGAAGGACACAACCTGGGTTCTGCAGGCGCTGGCAGCTTCGGGGAAGAAGGAGCTGCTTGCCCCCTGAGATGCCCCATTGCAGCTGGTTTGGTGAAGGGCAGAGACGCTGCGCTGTGCATTGCTGTTAGCACAGGTGTCCGCGGAGTCTCAGGCCAATGGAGTGCACAGATCTGGATTGCTGCTCGCAAGGGAGAGGCACCATTACCCAACCACTCCCCGGCCAGCTGTTCCAGCCCTTTGATTTATGCCCTTTCCTCACTAAGCAGCCACCCTCCCACCATTCACAAGCCAGCTGTGGGGATGAAGAGGAAACGCTGAGCTGGTTAGACTGGTAACATCCACTTGAACCCCCTGGAGTTTAGAGTCCTGGGTGATTAAGGGAGTGTTGGAAAAACGAGAACAGGCTTTAAGCAAGAGACAGAAGAATCACAGAGCCTGCTCCCTGCCTCTTCTAGCCCCGGCCTACAAGCGGGTCTGAAGCAAGGCAAACCTGCCACTTGCGAGTACTTAGGGGGCCGCCCCAGCCCAAGAGACGCTGGATTGGCCAATCTGGGGAGATCCTGACCAGAATGAGGAAGATCCCAGCCTCACTCCAACTAAAGCCTCCAGAATGGGCTGGTTACTAATCACACGAAGGCCCATCCCCACAACAGAGGTTTTTAAGGTCAGGCTTGACAAAGCCCTGGCTGGGATGATTTAGTGGGGGATTGGTCCTGCTTTGAGCAGGGGGTTGGACTAGAGATCTCCTGAGGTCCCGTCCAACCCGGATAGTCTGTGATTCTATGAACACTGCCCTGCTTACAGCACCCGAAACCATCGCAGTGACTATGTGGGGTCACTTTCCGCTCCGTCTCCATCCTGGCCCCTGACAGGCTCCCCTGCTGACCTGCGGATAGCGAGTCTGGACTCGTGAGCCCCGGCAGAGTCCATCCTGCCACATGCCTCCTCAGCAAAACCGTCCCCACCGCAGCATGGAACACAGATGCGGCAGGAGGCAGGAAAAGCCCAGTGTTGTGGTCAGATCTCTGGCCCCTCGCAAGGCAGGTGGCGAGCAGTGCGCGGGAGGGGGCGGGCATCACCTCTGAACTTGTAAACGGAGCAAATGGGCGCCGGAGTCAGAGACGGGGAAGATGGGGTGTTACTCTATGGCCATGTCCCCAGCACGGTGGATTATTAGGTAAATGGGGAATGTTCTCATCGAGCTGATTCTAAGTCACCCCAGCAGGGCAGCGTTGGAAGCTCCCTGTGGTATGGAGCCAGTTTAGCCAGATCTACAGAGTATTTTACTTAGGCTCCTAATTTCCATTGATTTCACCCTTTTCACCTCTTTGTTAGGCTCGCAAATATCCTTCAGCCTGGCTGGCTCCTGGCATGGCTACAAAGGGCAGGGCCTGACTTTTTCCAGTTCACTCCGCTCAGCAAGCTTGGGGGTGCCAATGGTCATTAGTTATTTTCCCTCTTGGTATTTCTGACTCATTCACTTGAGCCAATCCAGCCAGAAGGTGCAAATGCATGGCCAGTTTCTGCTGAGAGCAGGAGGGGTTGCCAGCCTTCAAGATTTTATACGTATAAAGAAAAGCTGAAAAGCTTTTCCCTGGCTCGGGTATAGTCCATGTATTTTTAAAGCTACAAATCTCAGGCCTTGTCTTCAAAGAGCCCTCGAGCAGATGTGTGGGTGGGCAGTGGGATCGGACGTCACAACAGACTTAGATCTGACATGTGTGATCTTAAAACTTGGATTGTTTAGAACATCTGTGAAACACTTGGGAGAAAATCTCTCTTGGCCCTGCCCTTCTAGTTACCATCTCTGGAAAAGCAGACACCTAGTTCTCTAGTCCTCCAGACCGAACAGGGAAGAGGCAAGACGGAATGAAGTATTGCTACACTTCTAAAGGTTACAAAACCACCACCAAACAGAGTTTTCCACGCATATATAATCACATATAAGAGAGATGGATACTAATTTCCCCCTATGCAGCTCCTCCTTCAATCCTGCAGCTTAACACAAACCAAGCCCTCGATAAATAAGTACATTGTCCAGGTGACAGTTCAAAGCAATCACTCCACATTCCAGCCCTGCCCCTTCTAGCTCAGCAGTGGCCAAGGAATACCTGTGCCAAGCTCACGGCACAGCACAATGGGAGTGGTGCTCCATGGGAAGGTGCCTTTGTAGAAGGGGTGGTTCTCTGTTCCTCCACGTCCGGCTGCTACTGCCGGGTGCTCTGGCCCTGCCGAGTCAGACCAACAGGCCAGAGGAATTGAGCACAAAGGTCTTTTCATGTGCAAACGTGCTGCTGTGCTAACTGGTACCAAAGGACACTGTCCGGGACTCCTGGACCCTCCCCTCTCGCAGCTCACTCTTGGAGCCATTCCAGGTACCAGAAAGATTACAATTGCCACAGCACTGATTTAGGACTCGGAGTTTGCTCCAAGATGGGGCAATAGCCAAGAGGACAGTGAGAACGCTCTTCATTAGGGACACAGGGCTTGCCAGACTGGATCAGACCAGAGGTCCATCTAGTCCCACACCCTGTCTCTATCAGTAGCGAATACCAGGTGTTTCACAGGAGGTGCAAGAGCCCCCTTGGGCTGCAGTTATGCAATGTCCGCCCCTAGGGAAGTTTCTTCCTGACTCCCATCATCTAGTGGCTAGCTTATGTCCTGAAGCATGAGGGTTTATTCCCCCTCCCTTTTTAAAAAATTTTCTATCCCATCCAATGTAATCACACAGGCTCTGATTATCCTTATCGAGGCTAATCCTCTTTCAATTCTACCTGCTTCGCTCTGGCCTCAACAATTCCTCGGGTCATTGGTTAATTAGGCCTGGCGTAAAAGGGGCATTTCCCTTTATCAGCTTTAGACCTGCTGCTTGCACGGACTGTCTCCCAGCGCTTGGATTAAAAGAAAGGGTAAAGAGAAGCTTCCAATCTGCCCGCTCTGTGCCAGTCATGACTGCGACCACCTCTGTACTGGCCTTTCCTATTCATCTCCTCTCCAAGCTCAACAGCACCAGTCGTTTCAGATTTCTCATTCCGAGCCCTCTCACCAGGATCTATAAGACAGTCCAGAGTCTATTAAAAATGTTGAAAATTAATAAAAAGTCTCAGAGTAGCAGCCGTGTTAGTCTGTATCAACAAAAAGAACAGGAGGACTTTTGGCACCTTAGAGACTAACACATTTATTTGAGCATAAGCTTTCGTGGGCTGCAGCCCACTTCATCGGCTGCATAGAATGGAACATCTAGTGAGGAGATATTTCTACATACAGAGAACATGAAAAGGTGGGAGTTACCATACACACTATAAGCTCAGTTAAGGTGAGCTATTACCAGCAGGAGAGAAAAAGAACTGTTTTTAGTGGTAATGAAAATGGCCCATTTCCAGCAATTGACAAGATGATGTGAGGAACTGTAGGGAGGGTTAAGGGGGGAATAAGCATGGGGAAATAGTTTTACTTTGTGTAATGGCCCATCCACTCCCAGTCTCTGATCCAATCCTCCCCTGTGTTTTTGTAGGGACCAGAGGAACTCTGCGGGGAAGGAACCTGACGGATTCACCCCGCTGGCCTGTGGCTGGCAGGGCCTTGCCCTTGGGGGGGGGGGGAGGGGGCAGTAAAGAGGTGCTGTCCAAGCCCCCCAGTTAAAGCCACTAGGGGTTGCTGAGTGGGCCATCTTTCTTGCGAAGGATCCCTCGCCCACCTTGCTGGTCTCACTAACCTGCCCAGATCCCTCAGGCTCACCCCCTACACACACAGCTCTAGAGTGGGGGCAAGGGGGCAGCCATGCCTAGCCAGTGGGGCTTGCCAGAGCCAGGAAGATGCAGGGGAGAGGAGAGAAGCAGCAATTTTTTTGCATGGGCTAAAGTTTGCTGAATTTGAATCCCGCCTCCTCCTCCCTCACCAGGGCTTTGTGCCGGTTGCTTTCTGGGCAGACAGCTGTTCATCTTCCAGATTTGGCCAAAGCACTGGGTTTTATGGACTTTTCCAAGGAGATGGGTTGATTATTTTATGCCTCTCTGGAGTACGCTGCTTCCCCCCATTCCCCCCCACTCCCCCAGCACAGGGCTACTTGAGAAACAGTGAACTGACGTGCCCATGAAATCCTTTCCACTGCGCTGACGTAGGCAGACAACCCCCCCGGAGCCAGCACCTTTCAGAGCCACTTCCCTTGCACAAACCCCGTCCATCAGCGGAGGGCGGCCAGCGGGCTTCTGGCACAGAGCAGCTCGGCTCTGCCCCCAGCAAGGAGCCTGGGGAGCCAACAGCAGCCTGGATGCATCTCAGAGCATCTGTCACCATCGGGTCACCCGGGGACTCTCCCAGCTTGACGCACCAGGGCAGCCACCGAGGGACTTCTGACACTCACCAGGGGGGTTAGGCCGCAGCTGCATGGCTGGGGCATGGGATGGCGGCGGAGGGAACAGAACCTCCTGTCGAATCAGCTTCCTGCAGCTCCCCAGAACTCCTGGGAGGTCTCCCCTCCAGAGGCTGAATGGGCCTGACCCTGCTTAGCTTACAGAGGAGACCGTCACAGCTGGGGTGGGGGTGGCTGCATGGCAAAAACTACCTAGGGATTCACAGCACAAGTGGCTCTGACCCAGGCTGCGGTGACTCCTCCTCTCACACCTCAGAGATGTTCGGGGTTTCAATGGGGCTAGAATAGCCCTGGGCCAGTAAAGGCAGGTCCTGCGCAGTGCAGGACAGGGGCCAGGATTACAGACTCCCAGCAAGGGCAGCAGCTTGCGAGCCAGACCCCCAGAGATGGGGGAAATGGGGAGCCCGTTTCTAAGCAGCTCTAAGAATCGGGGGCAAAGCGCTTGGGGCAAGGGAGGGGTGGAAGAACCGGTCACGGTGCAGGAGTGAGGAGAGGGTTAATGCGTTACTCAGAGCTGGAGCTGCCAGCCCCAGGAGTTTGTTTCTTTCAAATACTTTTATGTGAGGAGAGAATAAATCACCGCTCGGGAACAGCTCAGCTCTGACTTTGCTGGGTTGTTTAAACGCTGACCTTTAACCCAGCCTTGAAATCTTCCCAGATGAATCTGGGCTGCACATTAGGGTTAGGAGCGGCCCTGCCCACAAGGCTGGGAAGCAAAATCAGAATTGCTCAGTGCAAGGGACTTGCCCACGGCTACACACTGGTTGCAAAGGAAACGAAACCTCACTGTCTCCTTCGCTCAGCCGCTTTGCACCCGGTGCAATCTCCAACCCATCTCCAACCACCGCTCGCTGGGTAAGGGGAGGAGACGGCTAGTGCAAGGGCAGGCACAACTCAGCAGGGAGAGGTGAGGGCACAGCAAGACAAAGCCACAAAACGGAGTGAGTGACTCCTCCCCTGGCACGACAGGATTTACTAGCTGCATTACGGGAGAGTTAGAGGCCCCAACCGAGACCAGGGCCCCCCACCGAGCCGGGCACAGCACAGACCCCGACCGACACCAGGGCCCCCCACCGAGCCGGGCACAGCACAGACCCCGACCGACACCAGGGCCCCCCACCGAGCCGGGCACAGCACAGACCCCGACCGAGACCAGGGCCCCCCACCGAGCCGGGCACAGCACAGACCCCGACCGACACCAGGGCCCCTCTTTATGCCAGGGGCTGCACACTGGCTGACCAGGCTGCAAGCAAGAGTCGAAGCCAGTGGCTCTCTAGCTTTGCCATTCTATGGCCCAGTCTGTAGAAGAAAGGGCCACTCCACCATCCTCTGGCTCTCAGAACAGTAATTGGCTCCCTAAAGATACTAGACTGTGGATCTCAGAGCGGTGCTGGGTCCCAGAGGGGCAGTGCCTAGGCCCATGTACCCAACACATATAGTCCATCTATGGTGGTAGATGTGGGACTTTCTGTGGGATGAACTGGGTAGGTCTATAGCTTGGCCTTCTTGGGAAAGGGAACCTGAACCCGACACATCCATTGCTTTGTGCCATGCTCACCATTGGCACTGGCCCACTAGAGAACTGGAGGGGTCTCACTTTAAATCGGAGCAGATGCAGGTCAGTTGGGGAACAGCTGGGAGTCTGCAAGTCTGCACAGGGGCCCTGGGACGCTGGAGCTGGAAGCAGCGGGAGTGGATGCCTTGGGCAGGCCTGTTTAGGATCCCACTGCTCATCCTATGTAGTGCAGGGGCTAGCCAGGGTATCCTATGAACTGTCCACTTCCTTCTGCCAGAGCACTAAGCCATGGCTGATAAGCCATCAGAGCCCACTTGATACAGAGACTAGAGAGGGTCACACTCTTATCTTGGGCACTTCAGGAGAATAATGATTCACGCTGCTGAAAGAGAAAACCGGCCCAGATTTCGAGAGAATGGACATGCTGCTTCCTAATGCCCTTCTGTGCAGAAGAGGGTGCGCTCAGGAAACAGGCTTCCGCTGGCATGGCGAGCCAGGTGAAGGGCCCAGACTTGCCGGTGTCAGATTTACAGCCTGGAACGTGATCAGTGAGGATCTGGAGAGCTTGCCAGAGGGAATAAGTCAGTTAACAGCTTTGCACAAAGGAAGAGGCGTTCATCTCTCAGCGTGCTGTGCATGACCCCAGCATGACTAACAGCAGCTCTAGAGAGACTCGGAGGAAGCCATCAGCTCACTCCAAGGGCTGGCGTGACTCATGCCTGAGGAACAGCGGACTGGGCTGCCTGGCGAGCCGTGATTGGTAAGCAGGCCGCAGGTTAGCCACCCCTTCAGTGACAAGGAGAGAGAGGAGGGTTCCCCCCCCCCAGGGGACAGATTTCCCCACCCTCAAGCACCTACTGAGCAGCGCTTTGCTCTCCCAGTTGTGCCCCTGGTCACAGTGACACGTGGGGAGGAGAGCGATGCTCAGGGTGAGAAGGGGAGCAGCATCCGGCCCGTTGAGTGCTCCCTGGCACTGTGTGGGGAGAGCGACAAAACCAGAAGAGCCCCAAGTCCTGCCATAAACAGCCTTGGAAGCCTGCGCACCTGCTTTGGGGCAACCCAGCAGAGGGGCTAGTCCCACAAGGTCCTCACTGCCCCTCACGCTTGGGAGGAGCTCCCCATCCGAGTCTCCAAAGCTCCCTCCTCCTCCTCCTTCAAAGCCGCCAGAAACACATGGCCATGGCTCGGCTGCTGCGGTGCTGAGCTCACAGCCGGTCACGTTGACCAGCACCATTTCCTTGTGCTCCCCCATGGGTCTGGCTGGCTCCATCTGTTGTCTCATCTGTATATTGTCAGCTCTTTGGGGCAGGGGCAGTTGTTTTGTCCGATCTCTGTACAGCGCCTAGCACAGTGGGGCCTGGCCCACGGCTAGGGCTCACAGGCGATACGATATTACAAATAACTATCAATATCATCTATTGAAACACGAAGGGGGGCAAGGCAAGGGAGTCAAGTACTCTCAATGGGATGGGTCCCCTTGCTTTGGAGTGCTCCCTGACAACAACAACTGACCGAGTCCTTCCAGAGTTATCACTGTTTACACCACACCCAAGGGGGTCCTAGACTATCTAGACACACTCTCTAGGTCACCTTCAGAAGGGAAGTAGGAGTGATTTTCTCCACGTGCACTACAGAGGGCTTACGCTGTAGCATAGTGGGAGTGTAGACATGTTCTACCACATGGTAGATTGCAGCATCAAGTCTGGAACAGCACAGGGTGATGCATGAGAACAAAGTCCCCCTTTCCCATAGTGTAATGTTTCCACTTTACTCCACAGCGCTGTAATACGGATAGTTATCCCAGGCATATCCAGGGGGTGGAAAGGTCTCTGAGCTAGCATTCGTTTCAGGTAGCCGGATAAAGTCATGCAGATAGAGAGGTTCTCCAGCGATGTTGCACAAACAGTGCTGAAGACATGCCTATGAAAGCTTAGCTTTGCTTGACTGGACACGTCCTCTGCAGGGAAGACGACAGGTTCCAAAAGGAAAAATCTACGGTGAACTTTAAAATGGGCAGGAGGTGACGAGGCAAAGAGAGGAAGAGACCCAAATACGTCCTCCCCCACTGCGACAGAAATATCAATGATTGAGAAGCCAAAGTGGCCAACCAGCCGGCTTAGCGAGCCAGAGTAACAACTGGTGCAGAAAATTTCAAAGCAAGATATATTGGCCAATGACAGGAGAGGGTATTTCATAAGCAGAGAAAGAAGGAGCTAGACAATTTAAAAAAAAAAAAAAAAAAGGAAGGAAGACGACAACGACAATTTTTGCTTTTCCCCGGTTCCAGAAAAGTCTGCAAGTCAAGAACTGGACTCTAGAGACATTCTCAGCTCTGTGGAAGAGCTTCCTAACTTGGTCCCCCCTTCAATACCCAGGACAACAAAGGCCCATGACCCTGGAGAGGAATATCACCAGTACAATCACTACTGTACCCTGATTACAAAGCAGTGCCATCTATGGACTTAGGGGCCCCAGATCACCACATCAGCGCTTCGGGGAGCTGTGCCACCAGCATCCCCTGGCCTCCCCATGGGAATCAATCACATTTCTGTGGAGCGGGTGCTCAGTCCCACTAGTTTGATTTGGCAGGACTAATCTCTCCACTGAACCGCTTCCCACCCAGTGGGATCTCATGGGTGTAGCCAGGAAGCTGGTAGAGAAACCCACCTTGAGGGCAGTAATCCTGAACGACTGACCCAAGAAGGACAGGTTCTTGGAACGGATGGCAGGTGTGTAGATAAATCTCTGATAATTTTCATACGACTTTACATTGTGCCTCTTCATATAACCTTGTGGTGGGTCTACCCACGTGTGACCTGTTTTCATGGGATTTTGTATCAAAGCCTCATTTAGAAACTTTGCATTGCCCTTGGTATAATATTATAGCCCCTAAGGATAGAATAAGATAGAAGAAAAAATTCTTTTTGCTAGCAGTAGAACAAGAGCTCTCTCTCTCCCCCCCCCCCCCACTCTTAATCAATTGCCCTGTTGAATGAATGAGGTGTGAATGAGGAAGGCATGGAAGGCAGCACCTCCAGACAGCCTCAACTGTTGGAGAGGGGCTGGGAGCCAGACCCAAGGACAATAAAACGTGTCAANCCCCCCCCCCCCCCCACTCTTAATCAATTGCCCTGTTGAATGAATGAGGTGTGAATGAGGAAGGCATGGAAGGCAGCACCTCCAGACAGCCTCAACTGTTGGAGAGGGGCTGGGAGCCAGACCCAAGGACAATAAAACGTGTCAAGTGGGCTCATTAAAGACAAGCAGACATACCGACGGCCTGGGGGGGGGGGGGGGTTTAGAAGCAAGCACCTTCTTTTGGAAACACCCTCTTTGCAGCATTGGGACAACACTCAAAAGAAAGCAGCACAAAGGACCAATGGACACAGACACAAAGTTTAAATCTGGTATAAATTTGCATAAGAGGAAAGCTGCTATAAAAGTGAGGTGTCTTGCAGAGGACCCCGGGTCTCGTCTTGTCAACATGGGAGCATCGATCCGGATCGGCAGAAGCCCGGCTCCACCCCCTCCCCCATCTAACTCACCTGGCCAGTGAAGTTAAGGGGAGCAACTAATTGGTAACAACAAGAGGGAGTGTGTTTGAGTGTGTGTGAGAGTGTAAGTGTAATATATTATATGCATATAATACAGAGTTAATAAATACATGTATTACTAATAAATGTGGCGCTTTGCCTTATTCCCCCTAAAAAGATCCTGTGCAGTACTTTAAGTACAACAGGTGCATCCCCTAGAGCAGGAATTCCAGCAAGGAGCTGAAGATAGTCAAGGAACAGCATGTGCCCCATCTCCCATTTCACTGTTGCCAGCCGATAGCAAGCCATCTCCAGAACGACAGACAGTGACTTACTCTTGCCAGGATACGGGGTGTTGGCTACACGATGGCTGCAGGGAACCCTACTGGTTTGGATCATCAGCCCCAGAGAAAATCCACAGCCAGACTTGATTCATTTAGCTTCCATGTTAGAAACAGTGCAGATCCCACGTCCACCCAGCCCTCGGACCGGGGCACGTAAAGGGAAGCTACCCCAAGCTCACATTCTCCTCAGGATGACCCCAGCTCCGGCTCACAAACTACTGGCTGCAGCAGCTAGTGCTGGAAGAAAGGGAGGTTCTGAAGCAAACTGGGGGGGACAGAATGTGGCGTGAAAGCCCCAGGTCACGGCCCAGCATAGCTGGTGGTGCATTAACTACAGGGGGTAGGAGCTACTTCCTAGTCAGTGGCTAGCACCTCCAAGCTGTGCTGCTCTGGGACTCGGGCTCTCTGGCTGGGTCGCTAGCAGAAAGGAAGGGATTTGGTAGAACAGGGACAAGCCACCTGCCGGGTCGAGACAGGTGTTTTCTTAATGCAACATTAAGCAGCCTCCAGGCCTCTTGGCCCAAGTCCCTTCAAGTAGCCAGCCAGCCCCAGAGCCCCCGGAAAAGCAGCCCGTTCTTCGTGCCGGGAAGGCTGCTCGGTGCTACGCTTGCCCACAGTCACTGCGGTGTCACACACACGGAGCACAGCCTATTGAACAGAGCGTCCCCCTCGCGGGATCGGCCTGAACCGAACGCCGCCTTTGGCAGCCGGGAAGCTCCGCAGTGGCTGGTTCACTGGAAATAGCAACTGAAGAGGTTTCGGGAGCACTTTATGCTAAGTAGCCGGCCTCATTAATTGCTGCTGCACTCACAGGGACCCGCTGGCGTTCTGCAGTAATTAACACAGCGCTATTTAATCCATGGCACGCAGCGCTATTTGTACATGCCCACAATGGGGGGCAGCGACGGAGGGCGCCACAGCCCTGGTTAAGAGGACAGGAACAAGGGACATAGCCAAGGGACGCCCTGTTAATGGGATGCTTTGAGCATTTAACCCTCCAACGTCCCCCTCACAGCCATAGATGAGAGCGATTATCCAGCAAACTGCCCCTACAGCCCCCATTAGAGTCATTTCCTGGCTCCCCTGTTCCTTAGAGCACTCACCCCAGTGCCCCATTTAGAGCATCCCTGATTCCCATAGGGGCAGCAAAGCTGGGTGAGATGGACGCAGACAGTGGGCAGCTGCCCGGGTTCTCCCACGGCATGGCAGTGACATGAAGCCGCCCTCCAGCTCCCCAGGCGGGGGGCAGTTCAGGCAAACATCCCCACGATGTTACTTCACACCCAGGCCTCGCATTCATCCCAAACAAGCCACAGAGAGGTGTCAACCAGATCAGTGGCCCAAGGGTGAGGCTGACACACGTGTGACCACAGGCTGCAGAGGCATCGCTCTTCCTGCACTTGGGGGGTTATTTTCACACCATGGAAGACAGGACAGATGTGTGTCTCCACACGTTACACAGTGAACTGAACGACGGGATCCCATCACGCTCCCAGCGCCGGCAATCTCAGGGCCCACGAGAATGGGCAGCTGTGACTCAAACAGCTGGAAGGCAGCGTGCTGTCTCTGGCTGACACCAGCCTTGGTGGGGAAGGGATGGTGGCACGTTAATTAGAGCTGGGGACTGGGAGACAGGACTCCAGGGCTCTACTTCTGGTTCTGCCACTGCTGCACTGTGAGACCTTGGGCAAGTCACTTAACCCTTCTGTGCCTCCATTATCCCATTTCACAGAGGGGGACGCGACCTATCGGGAGGCTACGAGAACATCTTAGACATTTCTAAAGCACCTAGCACACACGCACACACACACACCCCACTACCATGACATGAAAAGGATGTAAAGTGCTTGGAGATCCTCCGGTAAAAGGACTTTGCCCTTCTCAAAGTGCTATTCCTTCGGGCATCCCAGGTCACCTTAGTATTCCAGCTCCAGGGCTTCCCTTCCCCATGCTAGCGGGACCAGGCTTAGGAACGCTTTAGCTCTGGCACCAGAGCAGGCTCCCTAAGCCAACTGCTCCCCCCACACACCCCCAGCAAATCACAGGGAAATCAACCCTGACTGCATTTCTGTCCCACCTGAGCTGCCCGCCCCACCACACTCTCCAGCCTCCCCGGGGTGCGCACCCCCATGCTGCCTCGCACTTGGCGCCCAGATGAAAAACCCACTTGCCCACTAATTCAGAGGCCGAAAGATCGCTCTGTGCTGCCAGGGACGTATCGAACGCGCTCCCGGCCAGCCAGATTCCTAGCAAATCAGTCGAGATTTCCTGTTACTGGAAGAGGCGATCAGAAATGCCATTTCACCCACTACATCCTGTTTCTATGGAAAATGAATCCAACTCCTAACTGCGCCGGGAGATGCAGACATCTGCTAATGATCCCCAGGGCCTCCGCTGGCGGAGGGCGTCGGGGTCACCAAACTCCGAGGGGGTGGCTATTTGGACCCAGGCATTCCAAGCAGGCTGTCTGGGGAGAGGCTGGGCAGTGCTCATCTCCCTTGCCAGTGGCCATGGAAAGCATGACAGGCTGCAGCCAGATTGCTTCTCTGAAGGGGCAGCTCCCACCCCAGGGCACCATTGTGGCAGCCCCACGGGTCTGGATGCCACCTTTGGGTGAAGAGTGGGGGGTGCAGAGGGGTCCAGGCATTAGAGGAGCAGCCTAGCTCTCCGGCAGGGGCACAAGGCATGTCTCACAAGGGAGCCAGCTTCTTTGCTCTGCTATAAATAGATCTTAACGGGGAGGTGGCCGAAAGACCCTGCCCGGCCCTGCCAAGCAGAGCTCTATTACGGGTTGCCGCTTCCACCAGGCAGGACCATACACCACAAACCCAGGAGGCCAGCAGGGACGCTGGGCTGGGAGGGGCAGAGGGCTCAGCCCAGGTTTCACTTCCCAGCGGAGGAGGCCGGACAAGCCCCTGGCCTGGACTCCGCTGCTCTCGTCCCCACAGGAAGCCTGTGCCCACCCTCGGCCCAGCAGTGCACAAAGGGGATGTCTAGGCAGCAGGAGCCAGCGTGACAGGCAGGCTCCGGGCACAGACAGACAGACCCCCAGAGGGAGAGCAGGCTCCGGGCAGACAGACAGACAGACCCCCAGAGGGAGAGCAGGCTCCGGGCAGACAGACAGACAGACACCCAGAGGGAGAGCAGGCCACCGGTGCAGCTCAGACAGCAGGGAAGGGGGAGCTTGGCTATTACAGATGGATACGTGGCCCCAGCTCCATTCTGCACCACCAGCCCTTCTGGTTAGGGTGGGAACCTGCCCCTGCAGCGATGGGGAGGGTGCACCAGATGCATGGTGGGGTACAGGAGAGAGCTGTGTGCAACGCACCCTCTGGCTCTCAGGACTGGCAGGCGCAGACACCCCTAGGAATCATTTGCACTTCCACAACCCGTCACCCCAGGCTCCCAAAGCTGTCTGCAGACATTAAGGGTCACAACCCTCCCAGCAGCAGTTCCTAAGTCCTGTGCGCCAATCACTAGGCCACACAGCCCCTGTGCCTTCAGCTGGGGGGGGAGGGGGCACTGGAGCATGCCCCAGCCCTCAGCTCATCGGGATGTGGAGCCAGGATGTGTGGACATTGTGCCAGCCCAGAGCTGCTGAAGGGGACAGAGAAATCTCAGCGTCCCGATGGCCTGGCCAGCATGTGGCCAACACACCTTTAGGCGGCAGCCCCGGCAGAATCAAGTAAAACAATGTGGGAAGACTCTCTGCTTTAGCCCCAAGGATGGCAGACATTCCCATCGCCAGAGCCTGCACGGGACCACGGCTCCTTCTCCAGCACCATCGCTGGCTTGCCAGCTCGCTCCAGAGCCAACCAAGAGCTCCAGGGGCTCGCTCAGACCAGCCACCCCAATTTCTCATCCCCTGGCTGCTCTGCTGTGCTCCGGTGGTCTCCCTCTTCCCCTCCATCTGAGATGCTTCCCCACCATGTCCCTCCCTGCCCCACAGCCCTGCCCATTGCAAGGCCCCTCTGCACAGTGTGTGGCTGCCCTCCGTGAGGAGTCTGGGGAGGGGTGGTTTATGTACCAGTGCAGCCCACAAGCAGCTCACGATCACTAAAAGAACAGTGTGCAGTCGCCCGGCTCCACAGACCCAGAACAGAGCCCTTGGCACGCTGGGAAAGGGATGCAAACCCCTCCCCCATCAGTCCAGGAGCTGGGGGTTCCCAGGCAGCGAGGGGTCTGGACAAGTCCCTGCCCCCAAACCAACCAGCAGAAGGGACCCCACTGGCCCTACGATGGGATGCAGGGAGAAGTGGCTTAGGAGTGAACTGGGTCCCAGGCAGGGCACAGTACTGGGCGCTCAGAGGTTTCCCCTCTTAAGAGATGGGCTGTTAAATTCTGCATTAGCTGGGCCGGCTGGGTGCTTTTCAGGGATAACCCAAGGAGCACGCTTGGCTAGGAAGTCTGGGCTCACTGGGGCCAGACATGGGGAATGCCAACAGCCTGCACTAAGGGCAATGATCCCCTGTCAGAGGGGAGATGGTGCTGCTCCGACCTGGGGGGCTGGAATCTGCCTGCAAACTTCAATCTTCATAGGCAGGCAGGGAACTCAGTGGGACCGGTGTGTGGTAAAGGGCGGCTGCCAACTCAGTCCCTGCTGTGCCCACCGGGATGAGCAGGGCTGAACAGCAGAGGAACCCTGAGAATGCAGCTTCACGGTCAAGGGCTGAAACAGCTGCTGTCCTGGGTGTGAACCCGCAACTCTTCATAACAGACCCTGCGATCCTAAAACAGCCCTGTTGCCCCCAGTGGAGCCGAGCTCTGCTGGGTTGGTGTCGGGGCCCAGCTGGGCTGCTCAGCCCCATACCCATCTCAGAGCATTACCTGCACCCTGGGGTTTCCGCGTCTGAGAGACCCTGGAAGGACTGGAAAGGAAAGTGTTCCAGGTGTTCGATCTCTCTCCTCTTGCACCTCGGCCCTGGCAGGACCAGATTCACTCACATTGGCCAGCTCAACATTCTCAGAGATTTATGGGAGTCACATTGCCCTTTGCACAAGCTTCCCAGCCCATAAGCTAGCCCCCTGCTGAGCTGAGAGAAGCCTAGCATCACCCAGTGAGGGGAGAAAGACACAAAGAATCAAGAGAGAGGCATGGGCTGAAGAAGGAGTGGGAACCAAGAACTCCGTCCTAATCCCAGTGCTGACACCAACCCCGCTGTGGCCTGGGGGCAAGTCACTCTCTCTGCTTTAGCTTCCCGAGCGAAGTTCCCAGGAGGTGTCATTAACCCGGCGTGCTGAGCAACGGTAACTCCATTACTTATCTGCAAGTCTCACTCAAACGTCAGTTCCCAGCGGGGGCATTTTACACTGGCCAAGAATAGTGGGGCTGCAGTCACCAGCCACACTGCCCTTGGAGATGTAAGACCCACGCTAGATACCAAGCTACCCGATTCCTGCTTTCGGACGACTGCCCAGTTCTCTCTCTCCCAACAGCTACATTCCCCGCACTGCCATCATAGTTTCCATTCGCTGTCCAGGTCTCAGCCGTTTACGCCACTGCAGTGAAGTTAAACACCCGTTGTTTAAACAAGCCCACCCCCCCCCCCCTAGCCCAGCACACGCCACTGTGTAAACTCGCAAGCTGACTACAGTGCAGCTACCCTCCCCGGGTCCCACTTCCCCCGGCCGGCCAGGACACACAGTCAGCAGCATGGACCCTTTGGAAAAGAACAACGTCAATGAATCAGTGGAACAGCCCCCACCTCTGCCTCCCAAAAGAGCTCGATGCTTCAGTGGTTTTAACCACCCAACTGAGCCAGGATACAGCCAGGTGACAGTATACAGAGGCCCACTGGTCTAAGCTGGATCTCTACTACCCGAATGGCATTGCAGAGGGCTCAGTCAGAGAGCCACGCAGGGGGCCGAACACATGCAGAGCCGGTTCATTGACAAGACAAATTGGCCTCCAAGCCCTCGGACGTATGCGGCGTTCTGTCTCGCTGTGTCCGACGGGAGCAGAGTGCTAAACAGTCTGAGAGCGAATCAATAACCCAGAGCACAGGCACCGCAACGGGGCTGAGAGTGGCTCCTGCCGTCCCAGTGCCCCCCAACGCTCCGGATCAGCTAGAAACCCCAGCCAGCATTGCAGGCCCAAGGAAGATGAGACTGGCCCACCCAGCAGGGTGTGCTTACATTCCACCGCTTGAAATTTGTTTACACAGCAACTTTTGCACAAGGCTGATCTTGGGCAGGTTTGTATGGCAGCTGCCAAACAATGCGACTGGCATGGAGGGACCGTGGGGGGACGGACAGGACAGGAGGAGCTGGGAAGAGAGGAGGGAGGGGAGCAAAGTGAAACCAAAAACTAGACGGGCAGGACTGCAGCCAGCCTTGCAAGATGACAGAAGTGTTTGGGGAGGGGGAGGGAGATGTCGCACAGAGATAGGGTTGGTGAGAAGTGGTGCAGGGTGCAAGGCCGAGGTCCTACAGGTGTGCTCATGCACATGCCCTTAAGCAGGGCCCAGAGGGGAGAAACTTGTGCTGGTTTAGGACCCTGCACACAGGACATATTTGTACATGCACATATGCCACACACACACACACGCACAGACCCACCACTGCACACAGAGCAGACTGACACCATACACACACACACACACACCACTGCACACCGTGCAGACTGGCACTACACACACACACACACACCACTGCACACCGTGCAGACTGGCACTACACACATACACACACACCACCGCACACCGTGCAGACTGGCACTTTGGTGCTTGTAACAGTTATTTTTTTCTTTGAGGCCCTGCCCGTAAAAAGCAGACACTGATGCCGTTTTACTTCTCTTCTAGTTAAAAAAAGAACCCAACCACAGCAGGTGACTGGCTGTGCAGCCCACTCTCCCGGACAAGCAGCAGCTTGGGGAGAGTGGAGTCGTTGGCTGGAGCCTACTTCGTGGAGTATTTATTTCAGGAAGAAAAGAAAATAAAAGCTAAAATAGGGAGGCTGGTAAACAGCAGCCAGCACCCAACTCCTGGGCTCGTCCAGGAGAGAAACCCCTAAAAATACCCCCTATAATTACATTATTAAACAGGTGGGGTCAGGGGAACTCCTGTAATACACCGAACACGTGAGAGAGGCGGAAACCCAGGGTAATAAGGCCTTTCGAGAGCAGGTCACATTGGAGCGGGGTCCTTATCCCACCCTTAGCGCAGTCCTGGTGTGGACAGAGGGCAGTCGAGGAGCAGTTTCCGTGCCAGTTCCTCATGGTCAGGAGTCTGCTCGGGTCCTGGTATTCCAAGCTGGTATTGCCATCATTTTAAACAAAACTCTAGTACAGACAAGGAACCTCCACCAGCGAACACACGCTAAAGCTACAAACGGCCTCGTCTACACAGAGCTTTAACACACATCACGCTGATCACATGTCCGTCTTCCCTGTGGTGGGCATGAGATCGCAGGCCGAGATCGGGTCCGAGTGCACACGCCTGCCCCAGCCACAGGCCCCAGCCATGTCAAGCCCTGCCCTGGGATCTGTGGGCGCACAGGGGCTTCCATTCACAATTACTGCCTCTGACCAAGAGCAGAACCTCTGGCACAATGGAGACAGCTGGGTGGGACCAGTGAGGAAATAGCTCCCCGGGGTAGCACTGTAAATGTGCCACGTGTTTCCCACATACACAAGCTCCCTGCCCTAAACTGCTTAGAAGAGGAACAGTCTACAGGCAAGGGGGCAGGAAGAGGAAGGAGCCGAGGCATCTGAGCAAAGCAACTAGCGGGCGAGGCAAGGTTAGGGCAGGCTGTATGGACACGGAGTTCTTGAGGAACCGTACTGAAGTGATGGACCTGGACCAGTGCCTGGAGCCAAGCCAAGCACTCTGGGCTGGCAGTGAAGATGCCTGCTCCTTTCCACATGTGGTGCTTCCAGAGATGGGCTTCAGGAGTAGCTGAAGTGAGGTGGGCGAGGAAGAGGACAAGATTTGGAAGGCTGCTGGCAGCAGAGACAATAGTAAAAAGAGACTGAAGGGGAACAGAGGCTGGCATGGGGATGGGACCCCTAATAAGACCAGGGTAGACGCATGATCAGGGCAGTGTCATGGAGAGCCTGGAAAGAGACAATATGGGGCTTACAGTTCACATGCACCCCAAAAGGGAGGCAGAAAAGTGACACTACAGGCAGGGGAGAGGATGCAGCCAGGGAGTTTTGGATGGACTGGAGAGAGGAGTATCAAAGACCTGAGAGGTGAGGATACAGGAATACAGGATACTAGAACAGGAGAAGACTAGGGCAGGGACAAGCCTGGAGAGGGAGGGTTATGTTTTAGAGATGTTGTACAGAAAGAAGCTGCAGGACTTTGGTTATGTTCTGGATTTTGGAAGGGAGTAAGGAGATCTGGTTTTATTGATGGTTCTTCCACGGACTCACTGTGTGAATTTGGATAAGTGATGTCCCCTCTCTGTGCCTCAGTTTCCCCATCCAGAGAATGCACAGTTCTGCCCAAGCTCACAGAGCTATTGTGGGGTTTATTGGTGGTGTTTGCGAAGTGCTCAGGCACAGTGGTGTTCAATACCACAGACGTGCCTAACAGCCGTTCTCAGAAGGAAATAACTTGGCAGGCGTTTCGCAATATTCTTCCCCACATCATACTCGGAGCTGGTCACCTGAACATTCCATTTTGAAAAAAACAGTTTTGAGCACACCCCAGAGTCTTATATTTGATCTCCTAGAACTAAAAAGGACAGTGGCTACTTAACTAAGTTCCCAGTGTAAAGAAACAACTACAGAACCTAATGTGCAGGGGGAAGTTAAGCAATTTTAATAGGATTTTAAAGAACACAGTTTTGGGGCTTTAAATATTTGCCTGCAGTGCTGTGAACGCAAATGCTACCAACACTAAGCCAGTGCAGAAGGTGAAACTGACAAGGCTCGTGTCACTGTCAAAACTGACTGAACAGCAAACAAGTTCTTTCAGTCTAAATAATCTCAGCTGTTGTTCAACTACAGGGACAAGCAGAGGAAGTCTCTTGTAGAACGAGATTATATCCATTGTGAACACACACATAACCAGCCAAAACCTCAACTGGTGAAAATGACAGTAGGCCCCACCGAAGTCAACCGTGCTACACCAATTTACACCAGGTGAGGATCTGCCCCTGTCTATTTTATAACCATGTGCATCTCCAAGATGCCCAAACCACCATGAAGCAAATTTGGGAAACAAATCCTTGCTCCCAGCCTGAAACACTCCACAGCAACTTCTTGCGGCTGTGGTTAACACCCAAAAAAGTGGGTTTGTAACAGACACATAGACACACTCTCGTAGTGGTGTTTGCAGGCAGAATTATAATTATCTTCTCACATCCTGCACACTCTGTCACGGTGAGTCACTGCTTGAGAGAGACACACACTAGAACAAATAGGAAGTCAGCAACTTTTAAAAACGCCTCTGCCACCAAAAAAAAAAAAAAAAAAAGTCAACTAAAGAGAGAGTCAGATTTTCTCTAACCGCCAAGAAAGCCCACTTTGCCACCTGAATCCCTGTAAATCACATCCTGACCTGCCGTGCTCCCAAATGCAGCCTGACAGCTCACGGCAATCAGTTTCAGTTTATTAATTGGAGGAGGTGGCACTGCTGCTGGCAAAAGGAGTCAAGCAATTTTGACCTACTGGAGAAGAGTCACACTACAGCTTTTCACAGCTGCAGATTTTCCCCTCAACCGCTCTCCTTTTTCCTCCAAGCAGCAGTTTGCCACAGAATTTGGGTTGGAAAGCCACACGCTATCCTTCCCTCCCCCCACAGCCTCCCAGTTTCTAACTAGAATCTAAAGATGTCTTTGGCTGTGGTTCATCTCCCTGGGGAAATGGTGGAAGCCTCATAGCCTGGGACTTTTTCAAAACTTGGCCAGACAAAACACAAGGAAGTTGTTGAGGGCAATCCTTCATCTGCAGAGCACTGGGCTGGATGACCCAACAGGGCTTTTCATTAGTGTCTATTTAAAGGTAAACTGACAGTCCACTGTCAGCTAACGTACTTCACAGAGCAGCACAGATTGAAAGAGTTGATTCTGTTTTTTAAGTCTCAGGACACTGGTATTTTCCAGACTAGTAGCCAAATGGGTGCTCAGGCTGGTGGTGCATCTGTCTCCAAAGAATAACATTGCTTAAAACAGTCTGAGAGCAGCTTTTTATTATTGATTTGACCTCTCTGAAAACCAGTTGCTACAGCCAAGGTGGGTTTTCCCCAAGCATACAAGTTACCCAGAATGTTCTGTTAACAGACTGATACTTTCTCCGGGCTGAGTGAACGGATTAGGGGGAAAAGCCAAAATTAGTCAAAACTGCAGGCTATTAGCACAGCTCCTGGAAACTCAGCAGAGATTTTCTAACACCTGCCTGTGTCACCGTACACCAGTCAGTCCCTCTCTCACAAGTTTCTGGAAATTAGATTGCAAAAGTAAACTCTGGAGTAACAGAAACAGCTCAGGGATGAGCAGAAGTTTGCTTTTTAAATATTTCTGAAATACTGGCTGACTTGATGCATGCAGAGACTTCAGACAGAGGCCGGGGAGGAAGAGTAAGAAGTTAGATTTCTGAGTAAAGAAACTTGGATGCAACAGACTCCAGCATCATAACTTTTTCCTACTTCCCATACTCATGCCTTGGTAGGACTCACTACGTTTTATCATTCTGAATAATAACTCTTGCAAAAATGACACTCACTTAAAAAAAAACAACGAACACCTGTTACTACCACCTGATAGGATTAAAACCACCTCTGTCTTAGGGTTTTGTACTGCCACTCACCAGCATAGTAGCTGGGTGCCTTCCACTGAGGACAGATTGACAACACATGAAGAACATTAGGGACTTCATTATCTCTGGAGTTATGCAGGGAGAAGGGGAGGGAGGTTCTGCTGAGGAATGGCCGATGTGGAATAGATCATTCTACTTGTGGTAGAAAAGCTTTATCAAAGAGGAAGGATTTGCAGCATTTCCATGACTGCTCAGTTGCTTGATTCTAATCTCCGGCAGTTCCTTCCCCAGCTGGGTCACTCTCATCTGAGGGCAGCGTGGCCCTGGGTCTTGCACCACTGGGCTTTGTGTCGCTGACATTCTACCACATACGCTGCGTGTTTGTTCTGAGACATTTCCACTCCTCAGACGCTGCTATTTGATGGGTCACTGGATTGTGAGTTAAAAAACCTGGAATAAAACACCTAGTATTTACAACAGCAGCTCTCAAACGCTTCACAGACAAGCATCACTGTCCCCACTCGATAGAGAAGGAATCCGAGGCCCAGAGGCTGAGTTCTCACAGTGATTCCCTGACAGACTCGGAAGCCAGGTCTGACTCCCAGTCCTGTACTCCATCCACTGGACACAGCAGACTCCTTTTTTAAACCTAAACCTCTTGACAAGGTCCTATTAACAGGCGTGGTCCCACTCACCTAGCGACAGGCAAGTCAGGTAAAGAGAATGTTTGTTAACAGCTGGCCTGCACTGATTCGATACATTTCCCTGCTGCCTGGGGAAAATTTGTAAGAGCTACTCCCTCAGCAGCACTATGCAGAAGTTGTTTTTCTACTCCCTAAGACTGTGTATTGGGACAACAGAATGTAAAAACATAAGAATGGCCATATTGGGTCAGACCAATGGTTCATCTAGCCCAGTATCCGGTCTTCCAACACTCGCCAGAACCAGATGCTTCAGAGGGAGTGAACAGAACAGATCAATTGTTGAGTGATTCATCCCCTGTCATCCAGTCCCAGCATCTGGCAGTCAGAGTTTTTGGGACACCCAGAGCATGGGGTTGTGTCCCTGATCATCTTGGTTAATGGCCATTGCTGGACCTGTCCTCCATGAACTTATCTGATTCTTTTTTGAACCCAGTTACACATCTGGCCTTCACAACATCCCCTGGCAATGAGTTCCACAGGTGCCTCAGAGCAGAAAATCAGGGTCACCCAGGGCATGAACACAAAGGATCTTGGAAAGTAGGACACCTGATTTTATCCCACTCTATGCATTCAGGGTTTTGATGCAAGTTTGTTCTTCAAACATGCTGTTCAGGGTAGGGATCATGGTGTCTTACAGGTCTCGAATGGGCCACGCACATCAGTGGTGATTGACAGGCCAGTCACTCTTCAAAAGATGACATACTATTGTGACAGGTTTCAGAGGGGTAGCCGTATTAGTCTGTATCAGCAAAAACAAGAACAACGAGGAGTACTAGTGGCACCTTAGAGACTAACACAGTTATTTGGGCATAAGCTTTCGTGGGCTAGAACCCATTTCATCAGATGCATGGAGTGGAAAATACAACATAACAGTACATGAGAAGATGGGAGTTGCCTTACCAAGTGGTGGTGGGGGGGGTCGAGGCAAATAAAGTGGAAGTGGGCTATTATCAACAGGAGGAAAACTCACTTTTGTAGTGAAAAGAAGAACAGGAGTACTTGTGGCACCTTAGAGACTAACAAATTTATTAGTCTCTAAGGTGCCACAAGTACTCCTGTTCTTCTTTTTGCGGATACAGACTAACACGGCTGCTACTCTGAAACTTTTGTAGTGGTAATCAGGGTGGTCATTAGAAACAGTTGACAAGAAGGTGTGAGTAAAGTAGGGGGAAATTATTGTGAGTATTTGCATGTCACTGGTTGCCATAGTACCTAGTTTCAGAGTAGCAGCCGTGTTAGTCTGTATCCGCAAAAAGAAGAACAGGAGTACTTGTGGCACCTTAGAGACTAACAAATTTATTAGAGCATAAGCTTTCATGGACTACAGCCCACTTCTTCGGATGCACTGAAAAACTGCTTACTTTTACCATATCATTATAAAAGAAATCAATTGGAATATAAATATTGTACTCACATTTCAGTGTATAGTATACAGAGCAGTATAAACAAGTCATTGTCTTTGTGACATTTTAGTTTGTACCAACTTCGCTAGTGCCTGTTGTAAAACTAGGCAAATATCTAGATGAGCTGATGTATCTGCTGGAAGACCTCTGCGTACCCCTGGCTGAGAACCACTGATCTGTGCTAACCTCTCACCCATGGGAGCACCTCAGGTCACTAAACAAGGGCCCTTGAGGCTAAGACAGGAACATGGTTGGGTTCCTGCCCAGTCCCTTCCAACTTAGGGTGACCAGACAGCAAGTGTGAAAAATTGGTACAGGAACTGGGGGGGGGGGAGGGGTAATAGGAGCCTATATAAGAAAAAGACCCCAGAATTGGGACTGTCCCTATAAAATCGGGACATCTGGTCACCCTACTTCCAACTAAAAGGGTGGGGGTGCAGCCAGAAGGGTGAGGATGGGACAGGGGGGTCTTTTCTTAAGGCCTCATCAGGCGGGGAAGAAAGATTGTTGAAATGAAGAGGAAAGCCAGAGAGGTGGTGCCCCATATGGGCAGGGACATTGCTGCTGGGGATGTACCTAGAGTCAACATGAAGCAATTCAGGGACTGGTGGGTGGGGAAAAGTAAAGGGGAGACTGATCTGTGGTTTTTATATCGTGACCCCCGTTTCTCTCCTGCTTGTCCCTTCACTCCACGGACATGCCCGCGCTGCTCAGACAGCGGCCCCGGCCATGGCAGCCCACGTGCTGCGTGCGGAGGGACTGGACAGGTCGAGTTCACACGGGACTCTCCCCCAGCCTGGTCTCCTTCTCCAGCCCGCTCTCCCACGCGTGCAGGTGAGTCACGGCGAGCTCCCCACGCGGGACCGCCCACCAGCAGCGAGGAATGTGCAACGCTCCGGTCTGCAAAGGGACGGGCAGCAGAAGCGCCCAGAGCCGACACAAAGTTTCTCCACGCGACTCAGCGCGGCACACACGGGGGCTGGCAGGGTCCCCCCCACATCTCCAACAGCCACACCCAGCCCCCGCGCGCGGCGAGCAGCCCGGTCCCGGCGGTAGGGGGCTCGGGCGGACCTAGGCTCTGAGCCCCAGGGGAACTCCCGACCCACGCGGCCTCGCCTGGACCCCCAGCGGCCGCCCCCTCCCCGGCTCTGACAAACGTGGGGCGGGGGGGGGGCAGTTCCTTACTCACCGGCCAGGAGCGAGAGCGGCAGCAGCAGCCAGTACAGCGCCCCACACAGCGCCCGCAGCTCCATCCCGCCCCGCGGCTTCAGGGTGGGGGAGAAGCGCCCAGACTCCCCGCCGGCCGGCGCCCGCGGTCAGGCTGAGCCCAGGGGCCGCCCGCAGCGCATGGCGCTGGGCAAGCCCCGGCTGGCTCCGCGCGCAACCATCCCTCGGTGCCGGGCAGCTCCCGCGGGGACCGTCTCGGGCCCGGGCGCGGCTGACCCCCCGGCTGCGGGCCGATCAGCGGGGCCCGCTCCGAGCCCGGGGGGCGGAACGACGCGGCATCGCGGAGCCCCCTTCCTGCCCCAGCCGCGCTGCCCGGCGCAGGCTCGTGTGTAACCCGAGCAGCCCGGCCCCGGCGCTCCAGTGGAAAGTCTGATGCGGGGGAAGGAAGAAGGTGGATTTATCGCGGGGCAGAGCTCGGCGGGCTGGGCCCGGCTGCTCTCCCACGGGTCTTTATAGGCGCGGTCTCCTCCCTGCCCAGCCCCGGGCCGCTTCCCTTCAGCCCCCCTGGGCTGGGCAGGGCCGCCTGGGAGCGGCGGGCTCTCGCCTCTCTCGGGTCCTGGGTGCACCCGCCCCAGCCTGCCCGGGGGGAGGCGCTGCGCGGGCAGAGGCCCCCCGGGCCTGGCGGGGAGGGCTCATGGGGAAGCTACAGCTGTCTCCCCCCCACACACAGACACACACACTCCCCGGGCACGGCTTCTGCTAATGCCCCCGGGCCTGGCTCGGATCCCCGCAGCACGTGTGCAAGCTGCGGCCACAAGGCGCTGTGCCTCCAACTTGCGCTTTTCTGTGGCCCCCCTGGCCTGCGCCAGCGGCTCCCACTCCCTGCCCGTCCCCGGGCAGCCGCCGCGCTCAGCCGGGGAGCCAGCTCCACCTAGCGCCGGGACCACGCTGGCTCCCCGGGAGCACCCAGCACCCACCCTGCGGCGTGGGGGGCCCTGTCGGAAAGGAGACGGAGCTGGCAGGAGCGTGCGCGCACGCTGCTGGATCTCGGGCTGCCCTGCGCAAGGAGTCTGGTGGCACCTTAAAGACTAACATTGCATCCGAAGAAGTGAGGTTTTTACCCATGAAAGCTTATGCCCAAATAAATCTGTTAGTCTTTAAGGTGCCACCAGACTCCTTGTTGTTTTTGTAGATACAGACTAACACGGCTACCCCCTGATACTGCGCAAGGAGGAGACTGCGGCTGGGTTGGTGGAGGGGGAGCTTTGGGAGACCCCTTTTATCCGTGAAGTGGGATCGGATCAGAGCCTTGGTCCCTGCTGCCGTTTAGAAAAGGAGAAACCAATCTGAGCGGTGCCTTGTGCAATTAAGAACGAATCCTCTTCTCCCCCCGCCCCCATCAGAGCCATATGCCAGGAGCCAGACACCTTAGCCAGAGCTCACCTGCCTTCCACCCTTTCCACCACAACTTCAACAATCAGCACCCGTCCACCCGCACCACCACCAACTTCCTGGGCACCATGATGAGCTTCAGCAATGGAGCCCTAGAGACAACGGATCACCACACCAACCTTTGCAGCTCCAGTAACCACTCCAATCTCCAGCCAACCCCTCAGATACCACAGCATATGCTCCCAGGAGAAAGTCCAAGATACACAACTTAACATGCTTAAAACCGCCTTCACCAAACAGGGACACTTCACCAGAGATGTAGAGTGCAGCATGGAATGGGCCACCCAAATACTCCCAAAAGAACCTGCTTCAATGGGGGGAAACAACCACCTTTGTCTGCATCTCCCTAGTTGTCACCTACCACACCACACTGGGCCCCATAAGGAGGCATTATTAAAAGAAATCTCTCCCCCTCTTTTGGCCTTCGAACAATCTCGAACCATACTAAGCTCATCATCAAAAGCAAGATCTACACAGACCAGGGCACACCAACTCAGTGCACTACCAGACCCTGCCAGACCACCAGGGCAGTATTGTAGATGAAGTGCAAACCAAGGCGTGATGATTGCTAGTTGAAAACTTTTCTGTGGACAGGGTTTTCAGGACCTGGTGAGAAGCAGGGTTAAGCCTTGGGGACCAATTCCAGTATTCTATCCGACTTATAACAAACGCAAAACCGGCAGACATATCTCCTCTGCTACAGTGATCAATCCCCCCACAATACACCTTTCCAGATCCATGGGTCCTACACATGCTGATCACAACATGCGATGTACCTCATCCCGTGCACGAAATGCCCCAATAGCAACTATGTGGGTGAAACCAGACAGTCACTATGCACTCGATTGAACTCACACAGGAAAATGATAAAAGACAAAAACACCCTATCACCTGTGGGCAAACCCTTTTTACAGACGATCACTCCAGATCTGACCTCTCAGTTCTCGTCCTCACAGGAAACCTGCACACACACCTTCAAAAGATGAGCCTGGCAATAAAAGCTCTGCTAGACAGCAAAAATCATGGGCTTAATAAAGTCCTCCTGTTCTTTTTGCGGATACAGACTAACAGGGCTGCTTCTCTGAAACCTGTCATGGGCTTAATAAAGACACTGGATTTATGGCTCATTACAACAATCTGTAGCCCGCTAACCCCCCCCCCTTTTTTTTTTCCCCCTATGACTGCAGGGGTGTTAATGAGCCATTTCACCTTGAATGGTCCCTTTAAATATGTATTAACTACTTCTGCTACCCAATCTGTTCCACCTGGTATTTGGCTGTGATGCTCTGAGTACCTTTGGCAGAGCTGCAGAAGAGCTCTGGGTAAGTTTGACTCTCTCAGAAGCTGGTTCAATAAAAGATAGTACGTCGCCCATCTTGTCTCTCTAATACCCAGGGACCAACTGTCCTAGATCCACAGGATCGGTGCTCCGGCTCCAGCTTTGGAACACCTTCTAGGAGAAACCCGTCAGGGTGCCAGACCCTCTGGGTGTCTCGCTCTTCCTCCAGGGTAAGACATACATCTTCACCACCTCCTTAGACTGGACCTCTGAGCCTTCAGCACGCCTGCTTCACATCGTGAGCTCCGTTCACATTTGCAGTGAGACTCACACAGCGTTGTCAAAACAGTAAGATATATTCATTGACTGATAGACAGTGTAGGAAGTCCTTAGGGTAGCGTACACAAATGAAGGTTAAAGCATAGTCCATTCTGGTTAGCCCAAAGCCCAGCCAAGCTGCAGTGAACCCCTTGGTTCAAGGTCTCCCTCTCTCTCTCACCTCCTCCTTCAATTCCTTCCAGCAGCCAACTCTCACACCTCTCCCGTCCTTTGATCTGGAGCTAGAGACGTTCAGCTTCCCCCAGGAGAGGCAGGGAAGTCCATATCCCTCTGGGTCATTGGTTGCTAGGTGTCAATGTCCTGATGATTGGATTTGCCATTGTCTTCTCAGATCCTCCATTCATATGGGAACTAAGGCCCAGACAGCTAGGAGACACCCACACCTATGAGAGCAAACAATTCCCCTTCCACCACTGGGCAACAACGCAGAACTGGGGAACGGGACTGAGGCACACCAGACCCTGGTTGTCAGTCTCAGCATGGAGACCATGTATTTAGTGGGCTCTCAGGCCATCCTCAGCTGTTTGGGGCAGCCATCAAATAACCCAGCCAGTAAGGCCTTGGCTACACTGGCGTTTTACAGCGCTGCCACTTTCTCGCTCAGGGGTGTGAAAAAACACCCCCCTGAGCGCAGCAAGTTACAGCGCTGTAAAATGCCAATGTAAACAGTGCCCCATCACTGGGTGCCGCGCTCCCAGCGCTGTAAGCTAATCCCCTTGGGGAGGTGGAGTACCTGCAGCGCTGGGAGAGCTCGCTCCCAGTGCTGGCGCCGCGACCACACTCGCACTTCAAAGCGCTGCTGCGGGAGCGTTCCCGCAGCAGCGCTTTGGAGTTTCGAGTGTAGCCAAGCCCAAAGTCTGCAGTGAAATTCTGGCCCTATTGGAATCAATAGCAAAACTCCCCATTCGGCCAAAATTTCACCCTGGGGTATATGATGCATAGGCTGGGTATAATACTAGCCTTTGGAGACCTTCCCCCTGAAATAACTTCCCTGCCCCTCCCTGAGGACACAGCCCTGCCCTTTTAGGAGTATCTAACTGTCGAAGGAGGCCCAGCTACCCTGACTTTGATGCATCTCTGCCAGGGCCCACCTGCAGGCATCCCATTGCAGGATCAGGGCTGAACTGAAGTGCTCAAATGCCAACTTCTCATTTTACAGCAGGCAGGCAGAGGGTAAGGACATTTGTGGTCAAACTGATCATATGGTTCCTGTTTGCCTATGATAAACAAAATATTAAATCTAATTGAGGTTGAGTGCTTCATTTAGGGCCATGTAGTTAGCCATGTCTGTAAACAGCTTTGACAACAAAAGCTGTGTATAAATGTTAAGTATTATAATATACTGTCTTCAGCTGACATGCAGAGCTCTCACTAAACTCCCTGGACTAGAGCGTGCAGACTGCGGCCAGTATATGATGCTTAACATTCGTGTGGAAACAGGTCCACATTGATGTATACATGCAAATAAATGCTCCAGTTTAAAGTAGAACACACTTTCCTGTCCCCCTTCCAGACGGGACAGAATGGATCTGTTTTATTAATTTCAAATGATGGTAATGGTAAATGGTGTTCCAGACACTGTAACAGGAAATAACAGGCAAATGAAATTCTTCACATTCCTTGGCTCACTGTACATTTATACATGTCAAATAAAACAGCATCCAATTGTCATCCCAGATAGCTTGTTCCCACTGTTTCCTGCAAGTTGACTACACTTTTCAAATTTTTATTTTTAAAGGTACCTGGGTTGTAACTAGCTTTTTGCATGGCTTCTCTAGCTTATTCAACTTCCAACTCTGCACCAAGCAATCAAGTAACCAAACCTCTACTGAGCTGCAGTGTCTGACGTTTCAGATGAGGGCATGGACAGGAGGAGATAAGAGAGAAAAAAAGAACACAAAAACCACCCAATAAAAATTCAAAGCTGCCACTTACTCAATGCTGGGGGCAACCTTGCCTTGACCTTGGCTGTCTCCACCAGCTCCTCCCATTCAATTGTGGTAAACTCTAACCTGCAGTGAGACTTGGGCTGCTATGAAATAATGTGGTTTGGAACATCCCAACTCCACTGCAAATTAGAACATGCACAACTTATGATGGGGTGGGAGGAGCAGGTGCTGCTCTACTAGGGCCCAATCCTACACCCACGAGAGACAACAGGAGTGTTGCCAGTGAATGCAATAGCAGCAGGATTGCGCCCTAAGGTAAGGTAGGGGAGCCTAATTTACTAGCCACAAGGGCTTGAAATACCTGGGCTGTGTACAAATCCAGCCCCAGGCAGAGTCTTCCTAGAGGATCCGGAGATCGCTTCAGTTGGCCTAAGTGCTGTCAGATGTCATTAGTGCGGAACAAAGACTCCGTTTCTAGTCACGCATCAAAGCTCATTTCCCTTACACCCTGGGCAATGCAGGGTTTCTATTGATTCTGGTGAGGCTGGTCTCCAGACGTATTCACTGAAGGCAAAGCATTCTTCAACTTTCAGCCACAGAGCTCTGCATTAACTAAATGTCCAGAGTCTGAAACAAACCCACAAAAACCAGACACGTCAGGACTACCGCAGCAAATGAGTCCAGCCTGACACACTGTGTACTGAGCTGATGCAGGTGTTCCAGGAAAAGGTGGTACTCCCCTTGTTTTTAGCACCTTCCGTCCAAAGAGCTGGGTGCTTTTCACACACTTCAACTTCCTATCCTCCTGGAGAACTCGGCAAGCATCATCTCCATTTTACAGTGAGGGAAACAGAGACTAATACAAGGAGTTATGTGGAAGGATCAGGACCCCCAGGCTCCTAGTCATAGAATAGCAGGGTTGGAAGGGACCTCAGGAGGTCATCTAGTCCAACCCCCTACTCAAAGCAGGGCCAATCCCCAGACAGATTTTTGCCCCGATCCCTAAATGGCCCCTTCAAGGATTGAACTCACAACCCTGGATTTAGCAGGCCAATGCTCAAACCACTGAGCTATCCCTCCTGGACTAAGAACCCATAAACTTTGCCTCAGTGTCGTCAACCTCAAACTTTCCCTTCCCCTGCAGTGGTGCTGTGAGCTGGCTGGTTGCCATCTTGTATCCCAGAGGTGTTTATATTTCCATGTTTGTGAAGTGCTTTGGGATCCCTTGGGAGGAAGGGCATTCTCCGGAGTCTTGCCATGACTTGTACGTGTTTACAGAACGCTGAACTGCGCACTGCATCAGGGACTTCTTTCCTGAAGGCTCAAGCTCAGCTGGACACGGAAGCAGCTGCGTCCCAGATTTGGCTTCACCTTGACACAAACCTGGAAGCAGATCATAGCCACGTGGATGTGGAAACAGCTGTGACCCAGATGTGTCCACCTCTTAGAGTCTCTGAAGTTTGGAAGGAGTTACCCACACACAGGGCTCTCAGCCCCTCGCGCTGGCTGCCAGTTGTCCTTGCAGAATTCTGCACTGAAGCATAAGGTAACTGCCATGAGGTCTCCGAGGGGCATTAATAGTTACACTCGATTCTGAAACCATGATAAGATCTTTAGCCATCTTGGCCCTTGCATCTTTTGACTCATAGTTGGGTCCAACAGCTAGTCATACCTTCACCAGAGATTTGACAGACATTGATCTAGCTAAGGAATTTGAATGGATTAATTAACCTTAAAGATGATTCACAAAGGACAACGTGCCGGTATCTTTTTTGTGTTCTGCATGATTATAAATCAAAACAACAGAGTTTTGTTGTTAATATAGGGGTTTGTTCTTGGATTTTGTTGTTGTTTTGCATTAGAAATCACAGGACTTGACTTGTGTTATTTACTCGAGGACCTGTTGGAGGTTTGTTAATAAAGGCTAAGATTTCGTCATGGCTATTTTTTAGTAAAAGTCACGGACAGGTCACAGGCAATAAACAAAAATTCACAGAAGCCCGTGACCTGTCTGTGACTTTTGCTGCTGCAGCTCCATGGTTTCTGAGCTGTGTGACAGCTGCAGGGTGACCATATTTCCCAAAAAGAAAATGGGACATCCCCAGCCGTTCGCCCAACGTGCCTCCCCTCCACACACACATGAGGCTGTCATCCCTCGCTGGAACCTTGCAGGGGGCCTCCTGTCTCTGCTGTTGCCTGTCGTTGGAACCCTGCCAGGGCCCCACTGGCTGCCAGTTCAAGTCCCACAGCTCTTGGGACTGAAGCAGAGCATGTCAAAGAGGTCTCTGGCAGTCATGGATTCCATGACTCTGTGACATAGACTCATAGACTTTAAGGTCAGAAGGGACCATTATGATCATCTAGTCCAACCTCCTGCACAACACAGGCCACAGAATCTCACCCACCCACTCCTGTAACAAACCCCTAACCTATGCCTGAGTTATTGAAGTCCTCAAATCGTGGTTTAAAGACTTCAAGGTGCAGAGAATCCTCCAGCAAGTGACCCGTGCCCCACGCTGCAGAGGAAGGCGAAAACCCTCCAGGGCCTCTGCCAATCTGCCCTGGACATAAACATAGCTGTGAGAGCTGAGTGGTTTTCAAAACCAGGTTGCTTATTTAGGTGCATAAATATGAATTTAGGTGCCTAACTTTAGACACCAAAGTTAGAAAATGTTGGCCTTTGATGCCTCTGTGCCTCAGTTTCCCAATCTGTAAAAAATAAAAAAATTATATTTCACAAGGATATTGTGAGGTTTATTAATGGATATTGTTAAATTGCTATGGGATGTTTGGGCAAAACAGCAAAATGTGAATAGGTCCTGGCTGTTATGACATGTCAAATCATGGAGGGGGAATCGAGTTTTAGGTCAACAACTTTAATTCAGGGTTGGAGTATGAAGCAAAACGAACTAGTAATGCTGACAAGCCATTAAAAAGCCAAGTCTAAAGGTTTCCGTGTGTGACTGGAAACGCACATCTGTTTGCTAACAGACATGCTGGAAACTCTGATAAGCTTGGAGGGAAGCACTGGGCTGGAGGGATAAATTCTGGTGGAGGGGGGAGGAGCCAAAGTGGTGTGCTTCAGCAGCCTATATAAATAAATAAATTATGTGCATTCTTTCCCTGTTGCCTGAAGGTCTCACAGGATCATCCCTCACCTTATTATGAACTCGTAGTGGGCCCCTTTTTATGCTCAGTTATACAATTCATTCATTTATCTCTATTATAATTGTTATTATTCTTTCTTGTATTCTAGTAGGCGCAGGAACCCCGGTCACGGGCCAGCATCCCACTGTGGAAGGTACAAACACACGCTCTCGAGGCCACTGAAGATATTTGTCTTTGAAAGGGCATGAATGTCCCTGGCACCTGACAGCAGAAGACACTGCGCTTTTTAAGTAGAAAAGTGACGGAGACAAGGTCTCTGATCTGTTCCCTGGCCCGAGTGTATCATGCCCTATGCACTTGGAAGAGGTCTCAAACACCAAAGTATAGCACCATCTCCTCTAGAATCCGCAGAGGCCTGCCTGTCCACAGGCTGTGTGGAGCAGGGGGAGGGGGTAGAGCCTGGGGGGCCTCCTTGGCTGGAATGTCTGATCACTTCACAGTCTTTAATGCCCCCCCCATTTAATTATCCCCATTGCACAGCTGGGGAACCAAGGCAAGGAGAGGCTAAGTGACATGCCCAGGGTCCCAGGGGAAATCTGTGCCAGAGCAAAGACTTGACTCCAGCTCTCCCCTAGCCCCAGCCTGGCCCCTGACCACTGCACCACCCTTCCTCTCCAAATGATTGCACTGTGCGTGTGATACCTACGGCGCCACCGCCCACTACGGACCAGCGCACACCCTGTCTCTGCCTGAGCCGGGCACATGGGGGGGCTCTGCCCCGCGGCAGCAGACGCAGAGGGGTGGGGACGGGTTGCGGGCGGTGCCTTTCCGAGAAAACTGGCGCCAATTTTCCGCGCGGGGCCATGTGCGCAGCCGCGCCAGCCAGGGGGCGGGGCTCCCGCGGAAGTTTGATACATTCGGCGCGCGGTGGAACGCTGTGGAACCCGCGGCTGTGCCAACGTTCTAGCGCGCCAGGCTCGCCACGCACGTGTGGGGCCTTCCCCCGGAGCGGGCCCCGCGAGGATGGCGCAGCTCAGGGTGACCGATTTCTTCTCCCACAGTAAAAACCCCGCCCGGGACGGACCGCTGGGCACGAAGCGGAGGAAGACCCGGCCCGCGGGAGGAGTGGCCGGGGAGACGCGCCGGGCCGCCCGCTCCAAAAGCCGGCCGACCCCAGCCCCGCTAAGGATCCCAGCGGGGAGCGGCCATGAGCCCCGGGGGAGCCTCCGAGAAGCCAGCCCGGGAGCAAAGCTGGTCGGATTGGAAAAGAACGACAGGGCGGCGGTGAGCGCTGCAGCCAGGCTGCCTCCCCTCAGCCCCCAGCAGCAGCTGCTGCTGGCCTCCCCCCACACCCCGGTGCGCCCCGATCCCAGCGCCCCACAACCCCCGGCACGGACACTGACCGGCAGAAAGCGGTGTAGACAGGAACTGGACCAGGAACTGGAAGCGGAGCGAAACGCCGGCCCCCTAGCCAGGCTCCCGCCCCAGGAGACCGGCAAGAGAGCGGCCAGGAAGAAGCTGGTACTGCCCGCAGATGAAGACCCCCAGGGTACAGCGCAGGAGACGGTAGGTACCTCCCTTGGCCAGCCCAGACCCACGCGAGACCCCTGGACGAGGGCAGTTTTGGCTCCGCAGATCTGGGTTCTCTTTATAACGGGGCCTCTGTGGGCAGCGCTGGGTCTGAGGCCTGCGACCAGTGGGCGGCCTTGTTGGGACCTTCCGTACCGCGTGTTACTCGCCTGCTGCCGGCGAACCGGGCCCTAGCCGCTCCCCCGACCTGCGCTGAGGAGCCAGTGACAAAACTATCAGCAGGGAAACCATGGACAGCGTGTCTCGTAGCGTTGTTCTTGTGCTGATGACTTCACAGCCCATTGACGCAAACGGGGCACATCCCTGCGGGCAGCAAACCTGAACAATGCGTTTGTAAGAAACCCCAATTGCGGGGCTCGTAGGGGTCCTGGTCACAGGAAGGAAGGACTCTTCCCTTGTTGCTCGTACTGGTGTTAAGAACATTGGGAGTTCTAGTGTAGACAGGTGCTGGTGTTTCGTGCAACCTGGAGATTAGATCCCCTTTGATATGGGCAGGGACTCAGTATTAACAACCTGCAGCAGCTGGTGGCCCATCTCTGCCAGGGTTTCGGCTGTTGCAAACTTGTTGGAGCAGAACTAGTGTAGGAAATGTTTTGAAAATGCTCCTAGTGTAGACTGACCGGGCCAGGATGGAATCCCTAATCCCCGGCTGTGATGGCTGGTGCAGGGCTGATGTTACGAAGTGTGTGTTTGGGGGGTGGCGAAGTCGAAGAACAAAGGCTGTCTGTTCGTTGCACCACGCTGCTCGGACCTGGATTCACTAGGTATTGAAAATCTGACTTTGACTATAGCTCTAGTAACTTGCTGACTCGTAGCTATGGGGAAGGTTTATCTCCCACTAAAGCAGGGAGACTCTTTGGCAGCGAAGGCAAAAGGTTCTAACAGAACAAATTCCTGTTGCAGGTTTCCAGCCCCTGCTCCAGTGCTGCCCTCAGACCCCCAACCCCATCCTCCCTTAACAAGAACGTGAAGAACTTGGTGAATGTGACCCTCTCACCAGGTCCAGAGAGTGGGCTGCAGTCTGGCCTGGCTACACTAGAGGGAAACATAAGCCTTAAGCAGGTATGGAAAGAGCGTGAGTTCTCTCTGAGACTGGGAATGGAGCTCTGCCAGTAACTCTGTGCTCTTCTGCTCTCTCACCCTCCGAAGTGGCTTGATGGTGCATACAAAACCCCTCACTCTTAGCCCTGCAGCAGTATCTAACTGCATGTTAACACCAAGGGGGAATGGAACACAAGCCGGGTTGGGGTCGAATTCCCACAGAATCTCTTATCACTAACCCACTTCTGTCGTCCTTGAGATGCCAGCATGTGCCTGGTATGTTCAGCAAGTGGGCTGTACCTAGATTGGCCCCCTGCGTGCTAAATAAATGATGGTATAGGAGTATAAGGGACACTTGGAGCTCTGCTGACCCTCCAAAAGAACAACCGAGCATTACTTGTAAACAGTCTTCCATCCTAAAAGTCCTGTATCTGTTACCTTCCTCCTCCCCCTCCCCATCCCAGGTTTCATCCAGGGAGCTGAAACACCGCCTGCAGAGACTCCAGGAGCTGACTTGGAAAGCCAAACTGCCCGCTTGCCCCTCCGAGACCTGCAGTGACTTGAAAAGCCGCCTGAAACAAGTGCAGGAGCTAGAATCCAAAATCCGCAACAGAAAGGCAGAGGAGGGGAAGGGATCTGGACAGCAACCATCCAAAGAGACCTGTGAGCCAACCGCGGAAGCCAGGTGAGAAGCCACCTTTGGAATCAGAGCTTCACCTTTAATGTGTGTTTAACCTGGTGCTGAAACAAAGTCTGGGACAGTAGACCTGGGGTTCCAGTTAATTGCCGTAGTCAGCGATGGTAAAACTAATGCTGCTCTGGGTTTCCTGAAGGGTAATTACCACCCACCAGGCAGAGGTAGAACGTAGCCCAAGGCACTTGGGTAGCAAAATGCTGCAGCTCTCCAGTGGTCTCTCAAACATCCATGTTTCTGATGTTTAAAATCCAGTAGTGGGGTTCAGCATAGATGGGATCTTTATACTCCGAGACCAAACATCTCCTGCTTGCCCAGTTCACCCAAGTAAGTGCGCCAGCACTAAATGGCTGAAAAGGAGCAGCTACTTCTGAAACGTTTGCTCCTGGGCACTAACATGGCATTGCGAGAGGGATCCCTGAGAGGTGACCTGCTGCCGCCTACGCTCTGGACGGCAAAAGCGGGTGGGCTTCTCTGTTGAAGCAGAGTGCGCCAATCTGGGGGGGGAGACTTCAGCAGGGTCACTTGAGGAAAGCGCTACACAGATGCTATAGTGAACTTGGGATGAAACTCACACGTATCTTAGTGCTATTCTGATGGCTAAGAAAAGAGACTGGAATACCTAGCACAGCCTCAGAATTCGAGCTGGACCTTTTCAGCTCATCCAGTCCATCCCCATCCTGCCAGCACAGGGTTGTTCCTTGGAGAACATAGAGGGAAAAGATGGCAGAGGTTGGGGATTGTATGACCATCAAATCGCCATGTCAGTGCTGACTCAGATTTCTACCACACCTGAATCTGGCAGGCTTTCCTACTGGCCTCCTTTTTGAGTAGCAAACCCCTTGCCAGTCTGTTCACACACTTGCTCACAGACACCTGGTGTTAATCTCAGGTTGAAGCTACTTGTTGTGGGTCTAATTCCTGGTCACTCTTCCCTTCGATCAGCGAGAGGGCACCTGCCTATCAGCGATTCCACAGCCTTGCTCAGGATCTTCCCCCAGGTCTCACACTGCCCTATAAATACAAGGTACTGGCAGAGATGTTCCGCAGCATGGACACCATTGTGGGGATGCTCTTCAATCGCTCGGAGACGGTAACCTTTGCCAAGGTCAAACAGGGTGTCCAAGATCTAATGCACAGGTAAGTTCCTCCTCCTCCTGCCAGCGGGCAGCTCTCTAGATGAGGAATTGCTAGAGAGCTGGCGGACTCAGAATTCAGCATTCCCTGTAATTGTGCCAGCAGCAGAACAGCTGTGAACTTTTCCAGTCTTGTGCCTTGTACAAAGCAGATGAATCCTGACCTCCTTAGATGCTGCTCATGGTGCAAGTGCACTGGAAGGGCTGGGTGGGGCTGTCTCCTGCAGACTTCCCAGGCCTTCGCAGAGGGACCTAGGGAAGGGTTGCGGGGGAGGGGGTTGCACCTGTTCTGGCTACCCGTGATAAATTCTGGTTGCAACCTTTTCCGTCTAAACGAGGACAGGCTCAGCACAGCTGAGGAGTGTGGCATTGCTGGATGTGTCCACGTGGGTGGGGGAGGCGTCTGTGATGCTGGCACAAGGAAACTTGGCTAGAGCATGTGGAGTGACTCTCACTCCTTCCTGCTCTACCTGCAGTAGCTCTTACAAACAGATTTCCCATCCCAGGGGAAAACTTGGACTATCTCCACGTTGGAGAGCAGACCTGAGGCACAGACATTCCATGACTTGCCCAAGGCCACAGAGGAAGCCAATGTCAAGACTGGGATCAGACTTGGAGCCCTTGGCTCCCGGACCTGTACTCAGACCACTTCCCAGGACAGAATTTGCTCTGTAACTTGTAGCTTCTCTGTCCCTTGCTGTTGACTCCCATATGTACTGCAGGCAGGGACTCTGACTGCTAGGACCCACATGTCACATGGGTGTCACTGATTCCTGGGGCCCCCCATTGCTCTGGTTTCCATCAGGCTGCTGAGTTAAGCACTTGTTGCTGATGCTCGTTTGTGTCAGCGCCGCTACCTAATTTCTGACTCTTCCTGCAATGCCACAGGCAGTTTGAAGAGAGGAATGTGGGTCAGATCAAAGCCGTGTACCCCACTTCGTACAAATTCCGCCAGGAGAAGAACATCCCAACCTTCAGCAGTTTCTTGAAGAAATCCAGCTACCAGCTCACCGTGGAGCCAGTGCTGGGGGAAGGTATGTGCTACAGCATACTGTCTGCTCAGAGCCCTTGTGGAGGAGACCTGGCTGGCAGGCTGGGCTCTAAGCTCTCTCCCTGATACGATCCCTAGTGGGGCTTGTTGGGAAAGGATGTTTGGGTCTCTGGAAACCTTCCCCAAATGAGTTCACTGTGTCTGACGGAACTGAGACAATCTGGCTGGCTGGTTCCCGGAACGTGGGAAGAGTAGGGAGCAGCTCTGACCTGTTCCAGCAGTGGGTCAGGCATGTAAAGCTATTGGCTGGTAATGGAGCTCTAAGCTGGTCTTTCCCAGGGGTTCCTTTGAAACTGGGCTCAGAACATAACCTGTCGATGGCACTCCTGGTTCTGGCTACACTGGTGCTCTGCATTCATCCAGGTGCTGATCTGTGTATTTCCCTAGGATGCAGCAGCATAGCAGGTCGGGGCGGAGGGCTGGCTCTGAAGCAGATGACCAAGTTCAGCGTGACTAGCAGAGAAGGGGCTCTGGTGCCCTGGAGGCTGTTGCTTCCAGCTGCAGTAGTGTCAGATCTGGGGTGCTGCAGCCAGCTCTTCCTGCCAGTCCGTCCCCTGTAGCTTTCCCAGTTGCAGGACCTGCAGATAATGAAGGACCATCTCTCCCCTCTAGAGGAGAAGGTAGATGGCCGCCCGCACCTGTCAGCATCGCGCTTGCTGGAACGCAGGAGGGTATTCAGCAGGAACCTGGTGAACATTGTCAAACAGCATCACAAGGTGAAGGGCTCGGGTTTTTTGGTATCATGGGGAGACTGGTATAGACTATGGGCCATGCAGACTGAGTGAATCTGCCATCTGTGCATGCAGCCATCTGGAACCTTACTATTGTTCGGGGGTGCTGCGTTCTCCTGTACTCCGTGAAGCTAAGCAATCGTCTCCTTAAAAATATCTCCAATTCAGAAGCTCCCCATCATGCGATGATGAGACCTGCTCTGTTTTAGGTGAAAGCCAACAAGTGACCCTAAGAGATCTGGGATTCCCCAAGACACTTTTGATATCTAGAGGCAGAGCTAAGAATCCACTTAACTGAGGGGCCTGGGATCCAAAATAAAAGTACATGGTTGGACCACCAAACCGTTCAGTCCGTGGACTCCTAGGAAGGGAGGGGAGAGAAACTGAAACATTGAGACAAGGATCAGGATTCTCCTAACAAGAGAGACTGTCCTGGAATCTCCGGGGTCTGGTTTCTCATAGACACATGACACTAAACTCTGCTAAAAGCACAACACTGCAGTGAGGTAATGGCTAGCTCAAGGGTAACACAACCAATCTCTTATTGGGTATCTGACTTTCGGCATCTGACACACAACTCTTTTCACTCCAGACATTCATGGCTTCCCTCAGCCCCCCAATGGTCATACCAGATGACAAGCTGACCAGATGGCACCCTCGCTTCAATGTAGACGAGGTGCCAGACATAATACCAGCTGAGTTGCCCCAGCCCCCTCAGGTGGACAAGCTGACCACAGCGCAGGACGTGTTGACCAAGGCCCGGAGCATGATGACCCCAAAGGTAAGGGACAGAGCTGTGTAGGCTGGAGTACATGGCACCAATACTGGATGGTTGTGATGAACTTGTTAGGCCCTCTCACATCTGTGATCATTGGTACTCCTGTGACCCAGGCGCAGTAATACTCAAGCACCCACTCCTCCCTGGGGAGGAAACTCCACGTTCGACTCTTCCCTGCTATCGATCAAAGACCCTGAACTATTAATCGGCAGTTGGGAACCATCCCCCTAGCCTCAAGCGTAGGCTCCCTGGGTACACCTCGCAGCTCCCCCATGTGACCTCTGACTCTCCTTCGTGTGGACAGATGGAAAAGGCTCTTGCCAACCTGGCTCTAAGAACAGCTGAAACCAGCCCAGGAAAGCATGAGGACCCCAAAGCAACACCCACGGCCAACACCTCCAGTGCCCTGAAAGGGGTGTCCCAGGCCCTGCTAGAGAGGGTGAGTAACTTGGTTGTGACTGCAGAGGGAGTGGCCCCGACAAGGGGGGTCTGGAGGGTGTCTGACCCAACCCCCACTCACTTCCATTCCCTTAGATCAGAGCAAAGGAGGCTCAGAAACTGCAGGCTCTGATGACCCGGAATCCACAACAGGAGGAGCGGCTCGTCATGCTCTCCCGGCTGCCAGAGATGGCACGCCTCCTACGCAACGTGTTCGTGGCTGAGAAGAGGCAGGCGCTGACTATGGAAGTGGCATGTACGCGGATGCTCGACAGCTACCGGACCACAATGACCTCTGGTAATAGAGGGGGATGGGAGAGGGGTTTTTGCCTCTGGCATGTGAGATTCTAAGATACCTGAAGAGCCTACAGTGAGTTCTGAGTCACGAAATCCAACATCTCCTGCCACCCCAGGAGCAGAGGTAAAGCTGAATGCTAGGAAGCACTAAATGGGTACCATAATACCCACTTACCTCTAGGGGTTGCTATGGCTACCATATTAAACTACATTTTTGGTAGCTGAAAAGCTGTCATGGAGTTAGCCGTAGTTGGAGGATCCCTATGGACAGAGCCTTTACTTTCTAGCCTCACTTCTACCTCATGCTCAGCTTGCTAGTCTTGCTGGCTTCCTGGAACAGTGTCAATGGAGCAATAGTAAACATTTGTTTTCCTTCAGTGGTCTCCCTAAGACCTATCTTGGTGGAAGCGAAGGGTCTAGTCTTTATCAGGCAGCTCTATGCTCCCCCAAAATGCCTAGCTGCTGCACCCACCCTAAGACTAGTTTGCCTGTCAACGTAGAAGCTGACACTACTTCATCTGCTTGGTAATGGGAGTTCTGTAGCCTCTCCCCCAGACATGAGAATCTCAGGGGTAGTCTAAACTCCTAAAATAACTGCTGTAATCTGATGGAGAGAGGAGTGGGAATATTTTTATAGGGCTTCCTTGTGTACCAGCAGTGCCAAGCACAGCTGTGTAATTGATGGCTAAACTCAGTCTGGAAGCAAGGGCTGGGAGGAAATTCACCTTCATGGGTCTGTGATTTGGGTAGGGAGCAGAAGCCAGAACTGCTGCCCAATGTGTAATACACTGGCTGACAGCGGGGAGAAGCTGTTTGAAACTAACTTGCTGATCACTTCTGGTTCTCTGCAGGTGAAATGGAGAAACACCTACACCTCTTCTCAGAGTTGCTGCCTGACTGGGTCGTCATCCATCCAATCAGGAAAGACACCTACATCAAGCTGGACAAGAGCATGGACCTCAATGTCCTTATGGAGAGACTGACAAGGATGATTAAGGAGGAGGAGAAGCTCTGATTCTTGGGGGGTGGGAGGGAGATGGCTGGGGGTGAGACCTTGATTTTAATTAGATGTGCCTCTGAATGTAGCACAGATGGGGCTCTCAAGGTCTTGCAGAGAACTCCCCTTTGGGCTGCTTGTGACCTCACTGGTTTCTACCTATGCACAGGAAACGGAGAAGGTAGACAAACCTCTTTGATCTTGGGTTGTTCGTTTGGCACAGTTCTGGGCAACTCCCCTGGCCCTCAAACATGAGGGCTAATATGTTATGTTCACTACTGCATGCCCTCCACCAGTAGGAGGTTGCATTTGGCTTTCCTACCTAAATTGCTCCCTTTTTTTAGCTCTCAGTGCTCTGTTACTATGGGCAACTTCGTACAACAAATAAAAGTGCTCGGGCCACAGTGGGAGCAGGGGTGTTTGAGCATCTCTGGCTGGCATGGCCTTAGTTACATAAGCCAGACCCCCCTCTCTGAACAATGATGTAATGTTTAATTCCCTTGAACAAGTTTCCAGTATGACAACTTGCATCCATTTCTTCCATTAGCTGAAGGTGTTGTGGGGGTGGATGGGATCATATGCCATTTCTCATAAGTGAGAAATAAGAAAAATGGAATTTCCTTTGGAAAAAAATAATCCCAGGGGCTCTTTTTAATCTGTTCTGTTTTAGAGAGAGAGAGAGAGAGAGAGTGCATCTCAGACCACTCCAGCTCTGATGTGTTCAACTCCATGTACATATTGTTGAAAGGTGTTGGTATTAAACTTTTAAATGATTGGCAGTAGCAGTGCTCCCTGCTTTAATGAAAGCTCTTGCCTTAACCAGTGGGCTGCTTGAGGTGCTGAGGCTTCTCGGCAGCAGAACTTTGTGAATTACCAGTAGAGGGAAGGCTTGGGGTGTCAGCCAATTCAATTCATGCAAAGAGACTTCTTGGAAAAAATGAGCAGGGGTTTGCAGAGAAATGACTGCAGCTTTTGTACATACAGGCATGGCTGAGAGCACAGTTGAGTGTGTGAGGGTCGGTACCTAATCAAAGGTTAGGCCTTCAAGGGAAGGGAACTGCTGACCGCTTTTGGCCACTGCAGCATAATCTAATTAGCGCAAATGAAGAATGCTCTGTACCCCCAACTGTTGGTTCATGTACCACTTTTAACATGTGTTGTGAATTGATAGAACATTAAGCTCCTGTTGATGGAACCCTGCTCTGGATGGTCCATGCTGTAAGTCTGAGGGTGGACCCTAAACCCCTCTGCTGGCACATCACTGAGGTGCCATCCAGGGCTTTGTCAGCTCAAAAGGCCTTAGGATATACAAATACTGCTTGGAGGAGTTACCTCAGAGGTGCAGGTAAGGAACAGGTCTTCCTTGCCTCAAGTACTAGGACATGAATGTGAGTTACTGCTCGTTTATAACAGACGTACAAACAGTGAGCAGCTCTGTTCTTTACACTAGGTGAATACAGCCAGACTGGCCCATCTGATTGAGGGAGCAGATTCAGAAGGTGCCTATTTGCCCCCAGAATGACTGCAGTAGACAGGCTGGTAGTGCACATGCAGGAGCTAGCATTAGGTAATGACACAAAAGAAGCTGTTGTGTAACAAAGCAAAGCCAACTTACTGATTTTCACTAAGAGTAGGAAACAGCAGTAATGTGTGGCAGATAAATCTGATCACATCTAATCTGAACTTTGGCACACACACCTCTGCAATCTTGAGCAAATCCCTTGTACACCACTGCCACCTCTTGGATTTTAAGGAAAACACCTTCCATCCTAACTCTCCAAGTGACAGGATCAGATGAAAATCTCAGCTTTCACATGTTTATAGCTCCCAGGTGCAGGAAAAAAGGCTGAAACTGACCTCTAAAGGCTCAAAGGCAAATAAAGAGCATGCTTTTTGACCACTTGGGGATTAGCAATGTTGCTTCTATCAAAATGGAGATACTCAAACCCTCCCCCAGGGTAAGACTGATGTCCAGTGCTTTATGCTAAGAACCTGAAACAAAGCTAGCTTTCACCTACCCTTATGAGGCTGGCATGGTTCCACTGAAAAAAGTTTTCTTTCTAGTGAGATACCTAAGAGGTGTTACCTCCTACTGTAAAATCCTAATGAAGAGAAGGCACTAGTTTTTACCTTGACGTAGAAGGTTGAGGGGGAAGAGACAGGGCTGGCCATAACTAGCTACATTAAGGTAAAAACTACAGGGCTCTTTTACACTCAAGACTGGTAACTTAAGTTAGCTAGCTCAGTATAAAAAACTTGCCCTGCAGCCAGAGAGGGTACAGGCCAAGCCTTGCCTGCGATCAGTTTCTGGCACTGCATGGGGCCAGGGCTGTGCTTTGGCAGTCAAACAACGTATTTGTGACAGTGCTGCAGCTGCTTTCCATGGGTCTTTTGGGTGGAACTTAATTTCTCCACTTCACAGCAACTCTCCTGCCTTTAGTGTCAAGTGTGCAGAGAGGTACTGATTCTTACACAGGCTGGGTGTCAAAGTTAAAAAATATCCTCTGGAGGCTTCCCAAAGAATTGGAACGTCCTATTTGGGGACTGGTGTCTCTTCCAGCTCTACCTGGTTCTGAAGCCAGGAGCAAATTAACCCCAGTACTCCTATAGACCTAAGAAACTGAACATCTGCTGTTTAAGGTTAACTACAAGTGCTTGGCTACACACCTGGAAAGCAAGCAGGCCTGGGGGATTGTAAAGGACACTTGGTCTGTACCACTCAAGCCCCACCCTTCAGAGCTAAACTCCACAACTCAGGCTGTAGACAAGTTGTATGGTTTCAGCAGTGTCACCCTACAGGTGGTTCTATCCAGTGGAGGGGGAGCGTACAGCAGCCTACAATGAAGCAAATGCCCAAACCCTCTCTATAGTTTCTACTCTTTAACAGCAAGCCTATTTGATTTAATGTGGCACCTGAGCTATTCTCCATGTATAAGGTGCACTTTCACAAACCTGTGGGGAAGCAACAGTTTCCTTGCCCTGTGCCTCAAGGCACTGAATAAGTAACTGCCTTTCTTTACCTTGCAGGATTAGATATTAAATATTACAGTTGTAGGAGGGTGAGATTAGCGAGTCCCAAAGTTGGCTTCTCTAGCATCTTCCAGTGAGAGCTCAAAGGGCAAGGCTGGGGGAAGAATTCAGTAAGACCAGATATGAGGAAGATATGTTAAAGGTTCAGCTCAGCATGTAAAGCAATTGGGCTGGCCCAACTTCCAACCCTTTTGAATTTCACTGAAGTCACAAGATGGCTTGTTTCACTGGATGTTGGTTTCTTGAAGAGAAATGGTCAGAGAAACACACACCAACTTCATCCTGCTACCAGACTAGTTTTGAGAATTAAAAGATCCATATTTATTTACTAAGCAGCTACCGATTCAATTGAAGACAGCCATTACAAATATTAGTTACAATCCAAAGCATCCTTTCTCATCCATAAGGAGATTTTGGTACCCTGGCTCTGATTGGTAAGTGTTTGTGACAGAGTTGGATGTTATAGCTAGATCACACACTGCAATTAGGAGTCTATTTTCTAAAAATCTGCCTATCAAACTTTGTCCACCATAGTAACTAGAATGCTGTTAATATTAGAGCTCATGCTAAAAGCACTCAAAGTGAGCATAGTTCCTCTTTCCCTTCCCTTTTTAGCTGTGCCAATACTGGATGGTATTTTGGAACAAGGAAGTTGATTGGAAGGGGGAGGGGGAGGGGAGGGAAGACAACAGTATCAACCCAAGCTCCGAGTAACCTTTCAGTTTGCTGGAACCTGAGGCTAAAGGCAGAGTCCAGGGAACTTTACTGTATAAATAATAGAAGGGAGCATGTCAAAAGTTGCTCATCCTATCTCATGCAAAACATGCATGACATGCTGGGGACTTGCACCCATTTCTTATATTGAACAAGTCACCACCGCTCCATTAGCATTGCAAATTGAAGAATTCCAATGTGTACAGTTCACAAGGTTGACAGAACAGCTGTAACCCAAGCATGTGGATGCAGTAAAAGAGGCCATCGTACAGATGCCCAATACCATGTTAGTTTTCACTGATCTAGAGAAACGGATTCCTTCCACCCAACCACAAGAAAATCTCAAAGCCCTTCCTCATTTCTCACCAAACCCGCAGCTGTAGCAGCACACAGCAAAACCTAACACGAGATTGGAATGATACAAAGGCTTCTAAATGGTATTTTTAGATTGAAGGACAACTTTTTCCCCCACTCAAAACTACCTTCAGCTCTATCAGCTTCCCCAGAATAAGGGGGCATAAACAGCGCAGCAAGTTTAGCAGAATTGAGCTGGAACAAGAGAGGTCTAACTGCCCTTGCTGTAATGGGGAGAAGCTTCCTACCTTCTTTAGAAAACAGGAGGGGTGGGTCTAATGATTCATTTGTACCAACTCTGCATTGCCATCTGCAGTCCCTGCCTTTCCCACATGAATAGCCCATTCCGCTGCCAGGAAGGAACACAAACGCACACAGCGTCCCAAAGGAAAGCAGAGAACATTGCATCCAATCTTCTGAAGCCAGATACGATGTTGAACTGTTTTATAATAATTCATTTCCATCTCTGGTATTTCTAATGAGCCTATTACAAAGTCTCAGCATGGTACTGACTATTTTTGGCTGAAAACAAAAGCCAGTACATGTGTCCCACAAAAGGCATCACCTCAGTTCTCCATCTAGCTCACTACTGCCCTTAGCAGCACCATTTACGCATTGATCTCTAAAAGGAAGTTTTAATCTTTGACTTGGAAAATAAACAGGAGTAGTTAGGATATAGCACCTGTTCAATACCTAAACTGAAGTCAAGGTTAGTATAGGAACGTATTATCCACACCTCCCATTCCTCACACCCAAAAACGTGCTTGTTGCCTTCAAACAATTGATCAAGATAAGAAACAGCAGCAGATCTTCAGAAGGCAGCCTCAATCAGACCATAGCAACCTTCTCTCATCTGAAGCTCATTAGTCATATTGCAGCAGAGAGTAGACTGGGAAGGGTTTCAGTTTTTCTGCCCCTTTCAGAGATTTTAACTCGATGACCACCACACACTCTAGGACATCAGCCTTCAGCTTCTTCATCAGCTCACAGGCTGCACACATGGTACCTGCACAACAGGGACGTTAAGCAGAGAGACACACAATCACTCCAAGTATTAAAAGCAGATACGGCACACAGTCTTAGTTCCAACTTTAAGCCATCGCTAATCACATGGTTAGAAGCATGCAAGAAGATAACTTCCGATTTTCAGAAAGTGTCAGACAGCGCACTGCAAAGCCAAGAATGAGACAATGGATTCCTACCTGGCTTTTCTTTTTTTTAAAACCAAGCTGAACTCTGGCGGGCCTTAGGGCAGGGATTTCAGGTACTATAGTACAGTAATTCAAACAGACACAGTATAAACCCCAATTGGCTAACTGCTGCATCCCTCTCCCCATAAAGTCACAAGGACACTTTTACAAAGAGATTCTATCCTCTTCAAAGCAGCTTCAGCAGAGAACACCCTGAGATAGAATGAGCAATGCCAGTTACAGCACAACTACACATGGAGCAGACTTAACTAAGCGACTGCTCTTACCTCCAGTTGCAAGCAGGTCATCAACGAGGATCACTTTCTCTCCCGGTTCCAAGGCATCGCTCTGGATTTCAAGTTCAGCCTGCAGGATTGAAAAGGCAACTTTGTTCTAGTCTCACTTTATAGAGCACAGCTTCTGAAAATGTTAGCGTGTAGCAAAAAGCAGATATCACGTTCATCAGCAATAATGAAATCCTGACTTTCAGCACCTAAATACACAGGCCTTGAGCTAAAGGAGATCTTCAGAGTCCCAATCATGCACACCAACACAGTGTATTCTATTCCTTTTGTTAGATAAACTCTCCCAGAACAGCAGCCCAGATGGGACTGGAACTCCTGTATGTAATACACTGGCCTAAGCATGCATGATCAAGACTCCTATGGTTTTGGTGCAGAAAGTCCTCGGTTTCAGCCCTTTAGTGTCTATATCTATATCTATCTATATATACAGCCAGCCATGGAAGCATCTTTTCTCTGTCCTCCAAGAGAGATGAACCCATTCTACATAAGGACTGACCCATGCAATGCTTATGACTACCACAGAACTTTGTACTATGCAAGGGAAGGCTTGCCTCAATAGTATTCAGCAGCATTAGTTAGCTAGCTAAGGCAGAGTTATCAAGCCTATGCTATATCTCTTCCAATAAGGGCCAGGCATGAACCCAGCTGCTGTGCAATAATTGTTTCCTGCTTTAAAACCATAAAAAAAGAGCATTTAACTGGAGCATTTACTGAAACACGCAAGAGTGGGAAAAAGTAATGGATATCTTCATGCAACCCTCCTTATTTCCTCCTTTTTTTTTCCTTTCTTTTCCACTGGCCTTTCTCCAGAAGCACAGGACTTGCTGTCAGTCCTTTAACTAGGTTCCTCTGAAAATCAGCAGCCATTAGTTTTTATGCTCAGTACTCTTAATAATACATACACTCAGATTCAAGCCCCACCTAATAGCTGTCTGAACTAAGTACCTTTTCTCCAAAGATCTCAGAATAGTTTGCAAAATTTTAAGCCTCACACCACCCCTATGATGTAGGGACTAGTCACTGGCACAACCAGAATGGAATTTAGAATGCCTGACTCCCAATGCTGTGTTCTCATCACCAGCCCCAGCAGGGCTACAGTGGCTGTGAAATTCTCTAGCACCAAATATTATTAGATGGGCTTCATCTCACCACCATCCTCATCCCCAAAATAACTCAGTGATCTCAACAAACAAGACATTAGCAATTACAGCAGTGTCCACCAAGGGTTCTCTTCTGGCTATTACCTGGCCATATTCAAGAGTGTATGAGACGGATTCTGTGGGACCTGGAAGCTTCCCCTTTTTTCGTATTAACACACAGCCAATCCCTAGTCTCTGTGCCAGAACTGGGCCAAAGAGGAAACCACGAGAATCCAGACCTATGTAAAGCAGAGCAGCAAAAACACTGTTAACAAAGGGAAACCGTTCAGCTTTCACTCTCTGCAAATGCTCAATGTTTCTGTTATCTTCCTGGACTCAGGGAGTCTAGCAGCTATTTGTACTGACTTGCAATCTCACCTACTTTGCATTGTATGTTTGTTTTCACACAAACTTACTATGAAATGCAGCCTGGAACCTGGAGTTCCACAGTATCTATGTTAGAAGCTCCCTCTATTAGTTTGTGAACTGGTTCTTATCTGTACTGATAAGAAATTAAATCTCAATATCAATTCAACTGTAGGGCCAGAAACTCAGTATCACATCAGGATGGGTTTACATGATCACAGCCACTAAGAACTGAATAGAGTCCACTAGACTCACTGACATTGGGTTATTGTCAAATCACCCCTCTTCCATTCAATACTTATTATTCTCCATGTCCTTAAACAATATGTTAGTTGGAACAGAACAGTTATCTCCACAAGGCATAGCTATAGTTGGTCTGTAGCCAGTCATTCTGAGACAAGCGGAAAATGGAGAAACAGCTTGGGTCTTTGCTATTTATATAACACTAGACCTGGCTTAAAGGCAAGTTATAGACTAAGGAAGACAGAGTAGTAATTCACTTATATTGGCTAATTCACTGCTTACTGCTATTAAATCTTTTTAAATAAAGGAAATTATTGCCAAATGTTCATCGAGTATGTTCAACGCTCAGAAAGCATGTCAGAAAACTACAGCGCAGAAATAAAACAACCATACACTAATGTTACGTAGTTTGGTACAGAATAAAACGTTATGACAAACAGTCATAATGTTGCAATACCATGATGTTATATCATCTTTCCTGCCTCCTTAAAGGGGTTGTTTCTGACCTTTACTTACCGTGCAATCTTTGTATGGATGAACAGTAATGTTCTCTACTGTATTTTATTGAAGTTTCACTAAACATTTATCATGCTACCCACCCGCAATGAAGTCGATCTGTGGATAGTGTGTCCTCACACGATGTTCCAAAATATCAATCACAGTCCTGAAGGCTATAGGATCCTTTAGCAAAGGGGTGATATCACTAAAAACAGAAGAACAAAATGAGTTTTCCCTGGAACCTGAAAGACACATTACACAGATCAGAGCCCACAGTTTACCCTCTCCATGTTTAAGAAGCTTGGTTTCTACAAGTGGATTTGAGTCCTCACTCCATTTCCAGGAGTTCATAATACCTGCAAAAGGGGCTACCTACAAGATCTCTTGAAACAGTGGTTGGACTCAGCACTGAGTGAAGAAACGTTTCCTATAACTAGACAGCTAGCAACTGCTGCTAGGATTCCCTAAGCACTTGTATTCTAACCCTTTTTTCAGATGCTCAGAACTTTCCAAAGTGTTCACACTCTAGGCTGAGAATTTCCAGATGGTGACTATTTCTGAGAATGTCTGAGCCAAAACAATTCAGATGTTTTGAAAATACATGTGATGGAAAAATAACTTCTTATAATGAAATTCATACTTTTTTAATAAAAGAGTTCTAGCACTGACACAGTAATAGAAAAAAAGCTGAAACAGCCCTCATTAAGAAATGCCTTTGTTTGGGCATCTGCAGAGTGTTTTTTTATTTGCTGAGATATAACCCATACATATACCTGACCAATCTCAGCCACAGCTGATAAAGTGCTCAGATAAGAACATGCTGGGAGAGAGTTTGGCCCCGGACTACAAAGCTACACACCAGTTCAGTTTCACACCATGTGACTTTATTCCCATGTGTAACTGCGGGCAGGACTAAGGCCTAACTTGGCTGCTCACTGACCAAGTGACTGCAGGAGCCTGTGGGTCATGGACTGTGCCCCTGAGCTCAGCTTCAGCGCACCGGGCAGAGGTGGACAGAGGCTGCCTGCTACAGAGCGAGCAGGGCAAAGGCCAGCACAGACCAAGGACAAACCTAGGCAGGCCAAGCGGGTCTATCCCCAGCGCCAGGGCAGTAGGACTCTGCAGCTGCGCCATCCATGTGCCAGGGCCAAGCTTCACGCTGTGCCCTAGTGTGCAGGCTGCACAAATGTAATTGCACACGTCCTGCCCCCAGGTCCCTCCCTCATCACCCCCAGCCCCCTCCGCTCCCAGCCCCCTCACCCCCAACCTCCCTCATCACCCCAGCCCCCTTTGCTCCCTCATCCTCCCTAGACCCCCTCACCACCCCAGCCCCCCTCCACTCCCTGACCCCCCCTCACCGGAAGAGCACCCCGGGGGAGGGGAAGTCCGGGAAGGCCCGGACCCGCTCCTCCAGCAGGCGCCGCCGCTCCCACAGATCCCCGCTCATGCTGCCTCGGGCACTGCGCAGGCGCCCCTCGGCCGGACTAGCGCCTCGCGCGCTGCTCGCGGGGAGGAGACGGGAGAGTGCGGAGGAAACCATTGCTGGAAGCGGAGGGGGGAATGCGGGGGAAACCATTGCAAGCTAGAGGGGGAAGCGTGGGGGAAACCATTGCAGCTGGAAGGGGGGGGGAGTGTGAGGAGGGAGATCATTGCAGCTGGAAGGGGGGGGGGGGGGGG
>NC_048310.1:5453194-5528878 GCF_013100865.1 Trachemys scripta elegans | reverse complement strand
CATTGCAGCTGGAAGGGGGGGGGGAGTGTGAGGAGGGAGACCATTGCAGCTGGAAGGGGGGGGGGGGGGGGGGGGGGGGAGGCCATTGCAGCTGGAAGGGGTGGGGGTGGAGAGGAAGTTGGGGCTGTTGCTGGTGGTGTGGCCCGGCGCTATCAGCACCTGCCCTCCCAGTGGCATCCATGGGTGCCCCGTGACAACATCCCCAGGGTGTTACCTTCCCTTCCACCATGACCACAAAGACACTGCCACCCACACCTGCCCATCCTCATGCTGTCACGCCTGCTGTGAGGACGTCACTCCCTTCCAGCCACCCCCTGATGACACCAGCACTGGGCTGTCACTCCGGTGATGTCACACACACACACAGTGACCTCATGACACTGATTCCGGCCACATCACCTGCCTGCCACTATGAGGTTACACCTGCGATGCCACCCTGCTGTCCACCCCTGCCATGACACTGTTCACCTTTAGCCTGTGTGCCAAGGGAAGAGCGAGTCCTACTACAGTAGGACCCGCTGCACCTCGCAGGAAGCCACGTCAGCAGCATCGTGTTAGAAGCAACACAGCACTAACTCCGCAGCATCGCCGAGAGGAGGCTGAACTTGGTTTATAGTTCTGGCTTCAAAAAACAGAAAAGAAAAAAGTTACCAATTCAAAAGCTCAGGATGACGTGTCACTTTCGCCCTCTACCAAAAGCCAGCCATAGTTACTCAATACCAAGCAAACCCATTCCCTGGTCTGTCACAGGCTCTACCCCGCTACATCTCTCACCCTCTCCCATGCTTGATAAACTAGGTCGCAGCATGACCTGAACATTAGTACATCCTGGAGTATGCATTTTGTATCAGTTAAAATCTGTTGTTTCATTTGCATAAAGTGGAAAAAAATCAAGTAGGAAATGTGAGGATGCTCAGTTCTGAGCTACTGGCTTGTGATGCTGGCAGGCCAGATGCCACCTCTTGTAAAGTCTGCAGGCATTAGCTAAGAATTGACAAACTCATAGCTGGTGCCCAGATCAGGTCACTCACACATTAGTGTTGCTCGAAATAGGTATTAGTCTTACAAGAACGTATTTAGTGTTTAGACTCTAAAGAATGTTTGTAAGTTGCAGCGTGCATTCGTCTTATTTGTAATGTCTGTATTTTACCAGGCTATAAGGAAATATATAAGTTTTGCTTTATAACTTTGAAAATGATTGGTGAATGGCCCTATCACACCTTGGAAATGCTACATGCAAGGAAGCTCATCCTATGGACTTGGAGGCTGAATGAAGGAAATAAAACAGACACACAGGAAAATTTTCCATCTCTTTGTTGTCTGAACTCTCACAGGGCCAGAGACACTAAACTGAAGCCAGAGATCTCCATGGGTTACCTCTGGGTCTTTGAATTGACAGATCACTACAACTCTGTTACTCTTAGGATTTAGATTGCAAATCATTTGTGTATATGTTTGCATGCTTTAACCTCATTTCTTTTTCCTAGTTAATAAATCTTTTAAGTTAGTTTATTACAGGATTGGCTACAGGTGTTGTCTTTGGTGTGAGATCTAAGATACAAATTGATCTGGGGTAAATGACCGGTCTCTTGGGCCTGGGAGCAACCTGAATATTTTGTGATTTTTGGTGTAAGTGACTATTTATCACTAAGTCTAGCTTGCCTGGCTGGCAAGATAGACTGGAGAGTCTAAGGGGACTGTGTGTGACTCCATGGTAAGACTGTTACAGGGATCCAGGAGTTCACATTTGTCACCACCAGTTTGGAATTTTTGCCCTGCTTCTTGCCAGTCTGCCCTGAGGTTGGCACTCACCGTGGTGAGCCACTCCAGACAACGTGACATGGCTCAAAATCAGCCCACCACAGGGCAGAGCATCCTGACATCAGACTCCTAACTCCTGTTTCTTCTGCAGCACGTTCAAACCTCAGCTAACGAATACAATGAACATATTAGCCAAGAGACTTGGATTTAGAGCTTTCCTATTGCACTGACAACAAGCCTATGGAATGTCCAAAAGATGGTCCCTGGGCAGCCTAGAGCGATGACAGGTCCCAGTAGGCAGGATTCCCTTGCTGATCCTAACTTGCCATCATCTTTGCAGCCTTAGGCAAGTCCCATACTTTAAACACACAGTATCTGTGGCGTATGTTGTACATGTAACAGCAAACACTACGAGTACGCAGCTTTACGACACAGTGCTGAGCAACGACACCTATTGAATTCCTGGGAGCGGGTGGGCCCAAGCTGCCTGCAACATCAGAAGGCCCCTCACTCAGCCTAAAGGGGGGAGCCCCTAAACCCAGGCTTCAAGTAAAGGCGGGGAACAACACATGATCAAACAGGGACAGGAGTGAGGGTTACAGGGTCAAAATCAGGGAGCCAGAGGGGGACACCGAACAGAGAACCCTGGACAAGGCCCACTGCTCCTCGGAGGTGTATAGGGAGCCAGTGGATACGGCCCAGAAGAACTCTGCCTGGAGACATGACCTAAGTGAGGAGCGGAAATAGGCTGCACAGTCACAGAGCAGCCTCCCTGTCCAGCAGCCTCCTCCTGGTATGGTAGATGGCCACCTTGGCCAACGCCAGGAGGGGGATGACGAGGTCTTGCAACTCTGTGGGGCCACGGATGGGATGTGCCTAGAGTAAGAGGTGTGGGGAGAGGTGCGGCCAGGAGAAAGTTCTGGAGGAGCCAGAAAAGGGGCTGCAGCCTGGCGCACTCAAGGTAGACCTGCGCCAGGGTCTCTCTCATGCCGCAAAAGGGACTGGCGTCGGGGAGGAGGGTGAGCCACACCAAGTACACGCCCGTGCTCACAGCTCCGGGAAGGATATCCCCGGCAGGCTGCGGGCCCAGGGTAGAATACAGATCTGCCTACTGGGGCTGCTTGCCCAGCCAGCACAGACGGTCCAGCCCCTTGGTGTCGGGGTGAGGCATGAGGGTGAGGAAGTGAAAGGCATGGGGCACGAGCATGTACAGCTGTGTTCTAGGTGCGGTGCAGAAACAAACCAGCTGCAGGTCATGCAGCCAGCTCAGGTTATGCAGGGAGAGCGGCCGGGGGAGGGAGGACTCAGGGGCAGAGCCCGATGACAAGATCCAGAGGTCCAGGGGTGAGGGACGGGTGGGAAACACCCTCCCACGAGACCCGCTCAGGAAAGCCCAAGGGGTGGGTGGTAAGGCTGCCCTCTCCTCCTACAGTATGTACCGGGGAACATGAAGGGTGGAAAGCCCCAGGGGATCCCCCCCCCCGGTCATGGTCTAGGAGGTCTCCAATCTGGGTGGTACCTGCCAGGACCAACCTCTAGCACACCAAGGGGGACTCCACCACCTACGCACCAAGTTGGGGGTTGTAGAGCAGGGACTCTGCCAGAATGCGATGGTCACAGGGTCAGAAGCAGGGAGACACTGAGCGGAGAACCCTGCTCTGCACTGCTCCCCTTTCCCCCACAATGAAAGCAACAAGCACCACCGGCCCAGGAGGCAACACAGAGGGCATAGCGAGCCACTCAGTCCAGCAGCAGGAGCTCTGTCTTCCTCCTCCATGATGTCAGCAACAGCAGCAGGGCTCCCAGGCAGCAGCCAGCCAGCGAGGCAGCAAGAGGGTCCTGGCCGGGTGGGGATGTGACGCTGGGTAACCGAATTGGGCCAGAGCTCTGATCATCGCAACTCCAATTAGTTCCCCAGAGTGCACCTGACGCTGGGACCTGTGCCCAATGGATGGACAGAGATGGGCTGGAGAAGGCAAATTATCTCATTAGCCCAGATGGCACAAGAGGCATAGGAAGGAGGTGTAAAGGGACTGAAGCAGCCAGGGGGTTTACCTTGAGAGACCTCTCCTCGGTCAGGAGCGGAGGGCTCGATTCCACCTTACTGTTGGGATGAGGCTGCTTAGTCTGCAGAGGTGGTGGAGAGGAACATTGTAAATAAATCGCACACGGGGTTTTACTGGAAGGTCTCCATGCGGTTTGTGGGCTAGCCAGTAGGTTAGGCGCAAGTCAGCCCTGGCCCACGCTGACTCTTTATGACCAATCAAATGAAAGCAGGCTGGAGCAGACCTGCTGTAGAAACGTGGGGTCGCACTGACTTCATTCAGGGCTGTAGCAATACCAGCGGTTGTCAATTAACCCAAGAGTCATGTGACTTGCTGTCTAGACTCTGCACTTTGCTGTGGCCAAATTGCCTTCTGGTATGTCTCTCTAAAGAAAATGGGGTTTGTTTTTCACAGCCCTTGCTGCTTTCATATCCCATGGGCAGTAGTCCCGTTTTGCAGGGAGGTGGAAATCAGGGCGTGTCTACACAGGAAGTGAAGCCTACAGGGAAGAACGCCATGGTGATTTGTGACTAGGGCACGATGAATTAAGATACACAGCGCATAGCCTGCACCTGGCTTTAGTTTGTCTTCATCCTGGTCTAGGGTGACCAGATGTCCTGATTTTATGGGGACAGTCCCAATATTCAGGGCTTTTTCTCATATAGGCACCTATTACCCCCACATCCTCTGTCCTTTTCACACTTGCTATCTGGTCACCCTATCCTGGTTAGCCTATCCTAGTCCTATACGACTTCTCCCTCAATATGGATAGATGACAGCTCTAAGAGAAGAGTGCAAGTTCTTGGTGCAACCCCCTAGGGGAGATGTGCACCACATACTGCCGGCTACACGACTGTATTTCCTATCTATTCCATACATGGAGGGATATGGGCCTGCTTTGGCAAAGTGACAAAAAGACACCTGTTTTAATGACCACCTGGCATTAAGTGTAAGCCTGGGGGAAGCTGAAGGTCAGTGCAACGGTTGTCCTTTCTGAGGGATTTATGTTTCTTAGAAAGCGCTTTAGAGAGAAAGAGACAACAGCAGGAGAAGGTCAGTGTGGGTTATTTTCATAGCAGTTCCCATTTGGAATAAGCTAATTTGACTTTGGGAAAGTCCTATCTGCCACCAGCAAATCCTCTCTGCAACAGCTGGCCCAAGTCAACCAGCCCTTCAACAACTGAAGAAACAAACACAGATCAAGCACATAACTTTCCACTGGAACGGAGGCTTTTCGGCTCTCTTGTTAATTCCTCGAGGTGGATCAGAGGAGTTTGTTTTGCTGCTTTACCAACTGAAGTACGGTGTAGTCAGCTATTCCAGCGTCTTGGCTGCTTTCTCAGCAGAAAGAAATTATTGAGGTAATTTTCCTGCCCACCAGGGATAGCAAACTGGCTAGGAAGTGGGAGCTCCACATTGCAATGTTCCATCAATGCAAACTTAAATCATCTCCATCCTCCTCCGTTCATCATTGATGGATCTATGGCCCCTGAACACAAATTTTACGTTTCGCCATCCTCTCCCGTTTGGGCTGCCTCTCCTTTCTTCTTTGAAACCCTCCCATGCTGTCTGCAAAAGCGCTGCTAGCATTGATAACACGGGACACCACAGCACTTTGCCAAATGGGCATCCCCGTGATGCTCTGCCATTTTCTCCTAGAGAAGCAAATGTCTCACACCCATGAGCTGCAGGGGCCTCCCAGAAGCCCTTTGTTAGGATTCTACCCGCAATCTGAAGGGAAGGGGACTTTCATGCCTCTGATAGGGGCTCAGGTCCCTCCCTGGATAATGCTAGATCAGCCCGGCCAGAGAGCTGATAAAGATACTTCTGAAAAACAATGTTTCTATCCTTTGCCATGCCCCAGATCACAGCACATCAGATACCTTAACAACCAAATTGCCCCAACCCCTACAAGCTCTTCACCCCTCTATTCCTCCATTTCAAAGGAGACAAGATGAACACTGCTCTCCTGGCCAATATATTGGGTTTTGGTATCTAATGCTCCCGCCGCCTACTCCTTGCAACCAGTTAACTTTCAGAGGGATAATGGGGGGAGGGGGTGGGCAGTGTGAATCTCATCTGAAAAGTATTTGCCTAGGACTAATTTTGTCCTGCCAGTTTGAGCCAGGCAGAGACCCCTCCACTGGTGAGGCATTCATGCCAAAATGCTTTAGTTCTGGACTATCACTAGTGAGGTTTGGGCCACCTAGTCTGACTAGACAAGCTAGGGAGAGAGATGGACTGTGTCTCCTCCTCGAGGCAAGAAACGCATGGGATGTTATATGGCTAACCCTGGAAAGACTATGTTTCATTGACTGTATTACAGCAGTCTGCAAGCACTACTAACCTCTGTAGTTAATCGTTTGATATAATTATGTAGTTATACGATTATACACCTCTACCCTGATATAACACTGTCCTCGGGAGCCAAAAAATCTTACCATGTTATAAGTGAAACCGCGTTATATTGAACTTGCTTTGAGTGCACAGCCCTATCCCCGCCCCCCCCCCCCCGGAGCGCTGCTTTACCGCGTTCTATCCGAAGTCATGTTCTAGCCGGTCGCGTTATATCGGGGTAGAGGTGTATCTAAATTAACTGCAAGAATAGATGAATATATAAATACATAATACAATCAATGTGTGGTTAATAATTTTAAGTTGTAGGATAAGGATAAGTAAGGTAAAGCATCAACCTAAGGCCTACAGACTTTAGACCAGTAAGAGATTTATCTTGGCCATCGAAGGTCCCAGGCCTGAAAGAGGTTGACATGACAAGTTGGCTGAGGGATAACCCTGGGCCAGTAAGATTGAGAGATACAGTAATAGATGTATTAGTTTCTGATGTCCTGGGAAATAGGCCTCAATGCACCAGTTAATGCCACAAGATGACTGGTAGTAACTTTTCAAAGAATTCTGTAATAACAAAGTTACCATAGTAACTCATGTGTATGTTAATGAGAATAAGGGAAGAGAAGACTGAGGGGGGACATGATAATAGTTTTCAAGTACATAAAAGGTTGTTACAAGGAGAACGGAGGAAAATTGTTCTCCTTAACCTCTGAGGATAGGACAAGAAGCAATGGGCTTAATTGCAGCAAGGCGGGTTTCGGTTGGACATTAACCACCCTGACAGGAAGTTTTTCCTAAACACTGGAACGAACTGCCTAGGGAGGTTGTGGAATTTCCATCAGTGGAGATTTTTAAGAGCAGGTTAGATGGTCTAGCAGGGATGGTCTAGATAATACTTAGTCCTGCCATGAGTGCAGGGGACTGGACTAGATGATCTCTTGAGGTCCTTCCAGCCCTGCGATTCTAAGTGAAGGGGATAACCTATAAGAAACGGGGCATGGTAAGTTAGTAAAGTGTGGAAGTACAAATAAGGAAAAGGAGTGATACTTTTACTCTGATGCATAAGCATAACGGGTGTAACGGGATAAAAGGTGTAGCCCTGCCTGAGTGTGGAGGGAAGCATGTCGGGGACACCCAATAGGAAGGCCACCTGATGATCTTTTTACCCATCTCGATGGTTCCCTAAGGGATGAGAGTATGAAATCATTGATGCTGGACATCTCATTGTTTCTCTCTATCTCTGTATCAGTTTCAGTGGCTGGGTCATTGTTCATCTGCTTAATTGTTAATAAGAGGATGTTTGATAACCTGTGACCACACGCCATACACTCACAGTTCCTCATGGGCTCCTAGAGTCTCTAAACCTAGTAGAATTGCTAACGGTGATTCTCACTCTACTGATCCCGATACTGTAGACATTCAGGAGGCTGAACCCTTAATACAAGTCACGGTGGTTTAAGATGCCCATTTGTAGTACCACCCAAACGTATCAAATTAACCAGGCTACACCTCCCTCACACGGGTTCTGGGAAGTTTAATTAGTTAAGCCTGTAAAAGTACTTTGAGATCCTGACATGAGAGGTACAAAGTATTATTATATACACACCTTTCTACAAGACGTTGATATCTAACTTTAATCTGATTAACTACTCATTGGTAAAGTAGTAGAGCTGTGCAGAGGGCAGAAGTTTCATTTCACTAAGGATTTCAGGATTTAGAAATCTGGCTTCATTCCACCCCAAAAAACCTTCATTTTTGGATAATCAAAACATTTCATTTCAATTTTTTGAAATTTAGAATTATAAACACAAAATCAAGTTTTGGAAATGTCGTTTCAGAACAAAAAACTGATTGGTTTCCTTCCAATTATGTTGGAAACTGATTCAACATTGTCAAAACTTTTTCCTGGTTTTCTTCTGAAAAGAAATTCCAGTGAAATCCACCGGATTTCGCACAGTGTTTAGATTTTGATGGAACCAGATATTCTGCTGGAATCTGGGTCTGTCAATGTTGTTTTCCTCCACCCAGCTCTATGATGCAGCCTTCAGCTTTGGTACTGGATAATTAGGCAGGTTTTCTGTAATAAAGTCAAATGCACCATAGTCTAATGCTGTCATTTTACAGTTAGCCATATTCATGACTGCTTCGACTCTTCATGACATAGGATCCAATCAAAAGCCTCCCATTGGCTTCCTTACTGGCCTAGTCATCCAAAATGGGGTTTTGAGAGTGATCCAGAACTGGTGGATTTGGCACAAATGCCTTAAATCACATCTCCCGGTGCTTATAGCCTGTATCCCTTTCAATGGAGGAATCTCGTTGCCATCCAACCTAGAGATCACCCAGAAGGGTATTAACTGATTCCAGGGAAATAAAATGCACTGAAAGCCAAAAGCCAGCTGCTGACTTGTGTCTCTCTCAGGGAGTGTGATTGATTTCATGTTTCTTCTCTCCTAAAAGGTGAGATTCCTGCCCGGAAATCCACCTTCTTATGGAATGATTTTTATAATTTATTTATAGGATTTTGAATAGATCTTGAACAAGGAATAAATATAAACCATAGAAAAAGATATGCCATGAATCCAGCAAACAATGCCCACGGGTCAAAAATAATCAAGAGAAGAGGAAGCAACCCACATGAGAAGCAAATATTTTTTCGTTATTCTTTACATGGTTTTAAAAAGACCACAGTTTAGTCAAGCGGAAACAAAGCATAACATTAGCTTACTCTGTATTACCCTCTTCCAATAATGCATAGGAAATTTGTATCAAACATTGATACTACCAGAAACATTCAAGCAAAACCATTTATTTCCAAATAAGTCTCAAGAAAGAGAAATCAAGCCACTCATTAAGAAGACCACCGTCCTGACACCAATCAAAATCCAACACAGTTCTCAGGGTGTTGAAGCTCTGGGAGTGACTGCTATAAAAACTGGTAAAAAAGGAAAATTATTCTGTGTGGTAGTTTGTAAAGTTTCCAGTGCACAGTACAGCAGCAAGATCACTGGTGTGGGATTCCTCTTCCCTGTCTGATGAAGTAGCCACTATCGACACTGCAGAACGTTTTGCCTTATCCCACTCAATTTTTTTCTCCCCACTCTGAATCGGAATATTCTTGAAAAAGAGATGAAAACAATAGCTCCCCATCTTTATGAGTTCTTTCTTTATTAGTGCTTCTTTGTTCAGAATCATTAGTGTTATGACTGAGTAGACATCGCCATCCCTAGAAAAAAAATGTATTCTCAACCTTCCAAAAGTTACCCACTTTATCAGCTTCACTTTACAAAGAGTGACATGGCTTTGGGAAGTCGTTACTAAAGATAGTGACCATTGGGCGTATCCTATACCTCAGTCAAAGGCTTGAATGTGGAGGGTGCTGAGAACTGCTAGCTCCCGTTGATGTTAACAGGATCTGAAAATGCTCCGAACCTTGCAGGATCCGATGCTAAAATGAACATCCCCTGAAGTCCGACAGTCTCCTCCACATTAGTATTAGTTCTAGGTCCGTTAGTAAAAACCCACTAGCCTCTGTCAACCTCAATACCCGTCTGAGGGCTCCATCCCAAGGCCTGGCTCAACATTTTATTAGCAAATGCACAGCTGTCATTGCCTTCCGTTCTGGCAGGTCAGTTCAGAACCTTTGCGTTTTCACTTTTAATGCTGCTTTCCAAGGATTCACATTTAAAATGCAGAGGCATGTTATCTTTCATCACCATATTCAACACAGTTTGCAGGGCATTAACCTTGGGTGTAAGTGTTTGGAATTGACCTGCTGGTTTTCAATTCCAGTGTGCAGATACCCAAATTGTTGGTCCACAGAGACTAATTTGCCACCGAGATAATCCATTTGTCGCTGCAGGTTTTCAAATCAAGCCTCCAATTTTGGAGCCATAGACTGTGAATATCGTAGGACTTTCCCCATGATTATTAGTTACATCAATTTCAGAAGCTTCTTTGCGTTGAGGGGTTGATGAGAACATAGCCTCAGGGGTGAGGAAGAGGCCATCTCTGGAGTCTCCTGGATCAGCTAATTGGAAATTAAAGTCAAGGAAGGAATTCCCTGGATTCTCAGCCTGGGCAGCTTTTAAGCTTATGCCATTTAGGAGACATATTTAAATATAAAGGAGAAGGGAACATCACATAACCATGAATAAACTCAAGACATAAGTCCTCTCTCTGTTCGTGTTATGTGCTGCTCCAAACTACACATCTTAAGAGAGGAAAACACCAAGGAACCATCACTGCCAATAACAGACCAGCGTCAGCCAGACCCACCTGCTAGCCTGCCTTCTTTGAAAGAAGACTGAACTGCCAACAGCCACAAGAAAACCAACTCCTGCCTGAGTGTGGGCAGTTCCCAAACCAGAGAGCTCACCGTGAGTGCACTGACTCACTGAGTGTTCTGGGCAGCTGGAGCCTGGATCAGACTTGCATCGAAGGTCCTATATAAATACTAAGGGCAGGATTTACCAATGTGTTCTGGCTGCTTTGTGCTGCTACAGTGATGCAAGCCAGCCATAAACACAGCTTACCCAGCCAGGTAAGCCAAGTTTACAGCTGCTCGGTGTGACAGAGTGGTGCAAAAGTTGGAGCTCATCAGTGAATTTGTCCCAATGTGAGGTATTTATTTGTATGACAGTAGTGTGTAAAGGGCCCCATTATACTGGAACCCTCCCCCCCCCCAACACAGTAAGAGACAGACACTGCCCCAAAGAGCTTGCGATCGAAATAGGCAAGATAAAGGGTGGGAGGAGGACAAAGGCACAGAACGGGGAGGTGACTTGCCCGGGGTCATGCAGCAGGTCACTGGCTGAGCTGGGATTAGAACTCTCCTGATTCCCAGTCCCATCCTAGACTGTGCTGCATCTCTCCGAGCTGTATCAGCACCTGGCTAGAATCCTGCCATTCACCCCAACTGGCTCTCACCCTGCTCAGGAGAAGAGAGGCAGGTTTCTAATGCTAGTGCTGGCATCGGGGTTGCATCTCTTAGTTTTGTCAGCCTCGGAAAATACACGCTGCACAGGCTGATCAAATACCTTTTTATTTTGTTCTTCAATTCCCCTGGGCTCACAACAACATTAAAAACTGTCCACCTTTGGAAGAGGCATTGATTAAAAATACTTAACAATACACCTATGAAGTTAATTTCCATTTGCTACAATTATTCTTATTTTAATTTAAAGCAGTAGCTCCTTCATATCAAATTTCTGTCTTTTATAAAGAAACAAGTGCAGAGCAGAGAATTAAACAAATCTCACTGTCAATTCACTTACAGCATCCAGAATTCTGCATGCAGATGTGCGCAGAACCTATAGATCTTTGGAAAAGGGATTGATTTAAAATAAGAGTGCTATGTATATTCACTCGTCATAACTGCACATGCAAGTGATTAATTAGATCAATTAGACATCTAAACGGCTATTTTTATGCAGAACTACTGCAAATAAATATGCACATACAGACATCTTGCACACACACTTTTGAAAAAACTGGCTCTAAATGTTGCACTTCTCAGCATTTATCACTTCAGCATGATTGTTGCCAAATCACATCATAGACATGTTGTTATAAATTCAATGTCTTAGAAATATGATAATGAACACTTACGGCTGTTTGTAAAACCCTAATCAATTCAATACTCTTGATATCTGTTTAAATCAGAACAAGTCATCCTGGGATCTCAAGGCTGCTACATATCTCTTACTGTGCCCCCATTAAGGGGCCCTGGCTGGGTGCACGGCCATTTTGCTTTACAAGCTTGTGTATCAGTTTCATTTATTTTTGCACATTCTCTAACTTGGTTTCTCTCCCCACCCCTCTTTTTTTCTAGACAATAATACAACACTATGATGCTCAGAGAACCAGAAAGAAAGGAGGGAAAATGTCAATATGATGTGCTCCTCTGGAATGTTTCAGTTGATGCAACCCACCTGGAGTTGGCAAAGTCTAAAGTTAGTAAAGGAACAGTCAGATATACTAAGGATGTTGGCTTGCAGTGTCTGACTGTTCCTTTGTTTTTGATCACAGAAATCAGGAGCATGGGAGTGTTATCTCAAGCAACTGAGTTGTCAGAGTGATGAAAATCAGGGCTCCATGTAACTGATCAAATACTGAGGGGATTAAGAAGTTGATGGGCCTGTATCAGCAAGATATATAGAGAGGGGAAAAGCAGGATCTTTGACACTATAAGCTGGGAAAGAAAGAAAAAGGGGGAGGAAGGTAAGGAATACATGGGATAAGAGGCACCCAGATCCTACTGTGACGAGCATGGTATAAATGCTTAGAATAAGCGATAACTTAGTGTGTTTGGGCTGGACCTCAAAGAACAAGCATCGACCCCTGTTTACATGGTTCCTTTCGTCCATGGATCTCATAGCGTTACATTCATAACAATTACATTTTAGGTTGACAGTGATTTTCAGAGCGTCATAATGAAGGAATCCAACATCTGCTGATCTCCATGCCTGTTGACAGTGCAGAGTATTAAACAAATATGGATAGTAGAGCTCTGAGCATTTCTGGGTGACAGATCCCAGTGGCAGTCAAGCTTAGAGAGGAGAGAGATCTGAAATGGGGGTGCCGGCTGTGTAATGATTCCTATGGCTACAGTCAGGATTCAATCCATCATCTCCTGTCATCCAGCGTATCACTCAAAATGGGCTGTCTGCACCAGCCATACTCTGATGACATACATAAAATATGTTAGGACTCAATCAGAGAGGCCTTGAGATCTTTGATGGATAACAAGGAACACTCTAACCCACAAGGTAAATAAGATGAAGAACAGCAGAAAAATCACCCCGACAGATGAGCAGATCTGTGAGATACTAAGAGGGCTCTGCTGGAGGGTGAGGCTCTGGTACTTGTTGTAATTCATGACACAAAGGGCGCTAAGGCCAACTCCAGTGTCAATCTTGACAATCCTATATTTGTGGGCCTGTCCAGCCTCTGTGAAGGGGTTTAGAGGAGGCAAGTACTTTGGGGAACAGAAGGATTGGATTATTTAAGCTTGGAAGCAGGAGAAGAGCTTGTGTGGACAAAAGGTGTAGAGCCAGGGTCGCAAAGGGTGGTATAATAGTTAGCACTGAGGCTGGTGGTCTCCATTTATCTGGAGTTGTGGGCTTTGGTGGGGGGAGGAGTGGAAGAGTTGTTGCCTTCCTGAAGCAACTCACCTCTGCATCAAGACAAATGGGAATAGCATCAAGTGCTCTGGAGAGACAGAAGTGGCCCAGACAGGCTGTACAGGACTACTGCTAGCGTGTCTCCAGCAAATGGCGTGTTAGCTTCTCTTTGTGCACCAGAAAGCCACTAGCACTAGCGAGGTGCATGAGTACCAGATACAGAGCCAGGGGAAGAGCCTTCCATGTGCAATTCTGCTGGGGCTCCCCATTTCCTGAGAACTACACTTACAGGAATGCTGGCCCCAGGATGCTGAGTGCAGCACTTGGACAGTCTGCACCGGGAGAAGAATTCCCCATAGAGCATAAACTGGGAACAGTGCCAAGACTAAAGATCCTGATGCAAATGGGCCTTTCTGAGCCTGCAGCTGGCTGTGCCCATAGGACTGAAAAGTGACTTCCTTTGGCAAGCTGGAAGTGTGACCAAATCCAGATCTGAAGTGAGTGGATCCTGGACTAAGCCACTGAGGGCCATCCCTGGGTCCCAAAGAAACTCCCTGTAATACTGTAGGGAAACGTAGCACTTACATCCCACTTTTCATCTTCAAAGTGCATTACAAACATTACCTAGCTCATGCTCACAACAGCTCGGTTGGCAGATTCATGCTTGAGAAATACAAGGCATTCTCCCGCTTGGAACCTGCTGGGTAATATTAGGCTATTGAAGGGAATGTTTGCATCAGGGAGACACAGAGGGGTGGTGTTTGTCGTGCGATAGCAGCTAAGTAGCCCAACCAAGGATCACAGACCATTGTGCTAGGACCTGTGCTGTGTACACACACTAAAAAAGATAAAAGGGAAAAAAAGGCCATGCCTCAAAGAGCTTACACGAGAAGTACAATTTTAAAACAGTTACTGAAAATGACTGCAGCTAGCTACAAACTTTATTCCTACGTGACTAGAAAGTAAAACAAAGCAAAACTGGCATATTCTATCTGGAGGATATGAAAGTTCTGGGCAACCTTCTTCTTGGACCTTCCCTTGAGGCCACTTTAATGAAGAGTTATCCAAGAGAACAGCCTGAGTGGGAAAGGAGCAAGTTGACTGGACAGCCATGTCATTCCTGAGGAAATGTGAGAGTTGCGATTGGCTGAAAATCTTCTCTAGTCATATCATTTAAAAATTATATTCATTACTGAAAATTTACCATGCATTGCAGCAACATCTCATTTGACCCATTAAGAGAGACACTGAATTAAACGAAAACTAATTGCTAAATCCCTGAGAAGTAATGCTGTAACCATTGGTCCCTTCTGAAGAGTCGGTGATGATATCTTACATCACTCCCTTCCATGACGTAAACACAAGTGTCCATGTGCATTGTGAACCATGACCTCAGCTGCTTACGGCTTTCAAGCAGACCCTGCATGCTGGAATATTAGTGCGGCCAAAAGCATTTCTTTGGATTGGACTTGGGAGGTTCCAAACACTTTCCTAGCTTCTCACAGCCTGGAGGAGCCCAATTCTGTTAAAAAAAGAAAGAAAGAAAGAGAGAGAGAGAAACATATAAAATCAGCCTTGTGGAATTAAACTGTCAAGGTCTGGAAGAGGAGCTAGACAATGAGCCCTGAGCCACAACAGACCCATTTACATTTTTAGTACACGAGACCACTTTTATATTCTCATTGAAAAAGGAACCTTCACTTGTGGCTGAAGCTAGCAGGGTCCCTCTAGCTACACCCTTGGAACTTCATCCCTACAGTCCTCAGGAAAGCCCACAAATCCTTTTCCCGCAGATGGTTATGAAACTGCCTTCCACATTCCTTCAATAACAGACACCTGCATTAGCCTCCTGTCTGAGATCTGCAGTGTGCAGGGAGTTGTGGTGACCCCTCTCTCCAATAACGTGATGAGGGAGCAAATCTACATGTTTAGTGAAACCCCTCAAATTGCCCCTGATCCAGAAAGAGGCTGTAATTATTAGCAGTAAGGTATTTTGTAAAATTTCTTAAGGAACCAAGTACAAGGCAGCAGCCTCTGAAGACTGAGGGTGAGAGAGAGAAGAATATTTGCGTTTTAATGAGCGTTTGGGGGGGATTAGCCTATGAATTGATGGATTAGGAGGCGCTTAGATAACGACCACGCCAAAGCATGTGAACCAAGGCTATTTGCCTCCCTTCTTTTCTTGCTTCTTGAATGATCTTGTCCCAGTGTGCAGGCGGCAGAGGATAAATGTGATCAGTGAGGAAACCCAGCTTCCAAAAGGCTAGTAGGAAATGGGTGGGTGGGGGTGAGTTATTTAAATGATGAAAAAAAAAACCAACATTAAATGTGGGATTGCAGTAAAATGAATGAAAAGTCACAATTCCTGTTCTGTCTCCAGAAATCCTCTGCTCTCTCAGTCTCCCTCCTATGAAACAGAAGCCTGGTAAATGATGATCTTTCTTTCCTCTCTCTCAGTGCCCATACATCCACGGGAAATTCTTCTGGTCAGTTATTAAAGCTCAAGTCTGCTCTGACCTACTGTCTTTATTTTTATATATATAAAATCTAGTCATTTGCATTTGTTTAGTATCAGATTCCTTCAGGGAAAAGATTAATGCTATAAAAAATGCTGGAGCCAGTTTACATTCCACATAACTAACAACAGATGGCAGTGACGCACCAGCAATCTCTGCAGGCGGCGAAGGGGAAGGCAGAGGGATTTCATAGGAGCGTGTCTCCTGAAATGAAGGGCTCCAGACAATTTAAGAACAATTAATTCTGCTTTCTAAATATGTTTCTCACTTTCAAAATACATACGAACAAGAAAAACCCACTGGAAATTTCACAGGCTAAACATTCTGCTGAAGCAATATAGATCCAAACAAACAAAGGGAATTTTCATCCTTTTGAAAAACTGGATTACATCTGCTTTAGACTCAAGATTTAAGTCCATTCAGCTTTCATAGATCCATTCTTGAAACACCACGTCCTGAGACCCCTTCATGTACCAAGTCCCACATCCAGCAAAACTGGTGTGGGTCCAGGCAGAGGGGCAGTTTCTTCAAACCAGCACATTGAGAGATCAGCTCAACAGGGGTTCCCTGCACATTAATGACAGGGAGCACTGGGGCACAAGACAGTGGAGGATTTGCCACATCGGTGGTGCAGAGGTGCTAAAGTTGCAGAGCCTAATCCTGTCCTGAGACCGGAGTAACAGCTACAAAGTGGTTGATCTGCTTTATTCCATGGCTAAATAGGAAAGATTCCTCTTCCCAGCCCCCCAAGGGATCTTCAGGGCACAAGCCAAGCAAATGGGCTTGGCACTAAGAACAGATATGGGGACCCACTACTAGGTACGTGCAGAAATTGGAGAACCTTTTAATACATTTATCAAAGCAGGCAATACAATACCATTGCTGAGTGATGACAGTTATTAAAGCAAACGTGAAACAAATGCAGCACAGAAGAACTGATTCAACTGCTTCCCCTGCACAGTATCCAAGAAATGAAAATCCTAGAAATTAGAGATGGTAAAAACTTACTAGGTGACTCTATCCATCTCTATGCAAGATTGTTCCCTATGTTATATTCTGTAGCCATTGGAATTTGCCCTGGAAGATTATTTCACTGTCAGGAAGATTTTTCCTGCTAGTCAATCTACAACATTTTCCTTTATTTCAGTTTCATCCCAGTATCCTAGACACACATCTTGGACTAGACTAAATAATTCTCCCTCTTTGGGGTTTACATGCTTCAAATCTTACACACTGCTCCGGGCCCTTCTCAATGTCCCAAACCATCACGTTCAGAAGGAGCTCAGTAGAAATCAGGGACTTTTCGACTGAAATGCCAAAGCACAACTATCAAACACGCAGTTTGAAATACAATCTGAACAGAAAAGCAGCACTACTCTCCACTTGCTGGGTTTAAGACCATGAAGACTTTGGAAAAACAGTTGTGGGCTGAGGTTGGGGAGGTGGACGAAGACCAAAGCTACCCAAACCCATTGAGAACGACAAGAGCCCAGGTGCCAATCCCATTGCTCACAATGCAGCTGGACTGCTGAGATTTGTAGAGTATCAGAGGGGTAGCCGTGTTAGTCTGAATCTGTAAAAAGTAACAGAGGGTCCTGTGGCACCTTTAAGACTAACAGAAGTATTGGGAGCATAAGCTTTCGTGGGTAAGAACCTCACTTCTTCAGATGCAAGTAATGGATTTCCATTATTTGCATCTGAAGAAGTGAGATTTGTAGAGGGGATTAGGAAGGAGGAGAAGGCACTAGAGCCGTGGATATTGTACTATCTATAAGGAAGGAAGTCACAGAGTTTATCACAGTGTGCTGGTAGACTTTCCAGGCCTAAGACCACACACTTTGTACTACGGCATTCCGCAGATAACCAATGGCTGTATCTTCAATGCAGTAGCCAGATAGCACTTCGAAAGGACGGAATGACGTTTCTTCTCTAGCCCTCCTCAGTGTTGGGTGAGGCTTTTAAGCTTTACGAAATACATTATAAGCCAAGGATGCTCAAATTGATTTATGTTTTAATCCCTTACCATGACGGCCTTGTCACAGACGTTTAACTGTGGCTCCCCTGGCACCATGGTCTCCTTGTGCAGCTGGACTTTGGGGGATATTTGTTCCATAACTTCCTGGTACTCAGAGCTGGAAAACCTAGAACAATATGAAAGCCACAGGAGTTATTAGTTAGACACTACCCTGGTGTCTGGTTCGATGTACGGTATGTTTAGGGGACAGGACTTTGTACGGTGCATGGCACTTAGGGCCATTGGGAAACTGATGCCTGGTACGGCTGCTCCGGGACAGTGCCTAGAGCACGATACAAACACCTGGTAACACATCTAAATAAGTAAATGAGGAAGTTGGGTAGGATTTCCAGAAACACTGGAGGGTGCTGGGTGTCGAACTTCCATTGCCTTTCAATCGGAATTGGGGGTCTCGGTGCTTGGAACACCCCACCCATTTTCCCTATACCAAGGGAAAAACAGTACTTTGCATCTTTGTTACACCTCCAACATTGACTAATTCAGCCTCTCAATCCCCCAGCAAGGTGGGCAAATATCACGAACCCCACTCCGCAAATGGGGAACCCGAGAAAGAGAGAACTCACAGGACAGAGCCAGGGACAGAACCCGGAGTTCCCAACTCCCCACCCCATGTTTAAACCACAAGAATGTTTTTCTTCAGCAACATTCTTGTTGCTGGCTGGCACCAACCTGTCCCATTCATACACAGGACACTAGCCAAGCTTCTCCCATTGACCTTAATGGGGAGCTGGCAGCCTAAAGCCCCCACGGAAAGAACGGTGAACCTATCTCCCTTTTATCAGCATTATTACTTCAGTAGGTATTGTTTAAGTGGCTTACACTCTATTTCACTGTGGTAATACTTCAAGTACTTCTAAAATGGAGGATTAATACCCAGTGATCTCATTTTGCCCATATTAAGAGTCACTTAAGAAACAGAGAACGGCAAATTGCTTCTGGAGATAAAAGGGAAACAATGCAACGTGGTCCTGACCCCAGGCTCTCTTTGCTAACAGCCCAAGCTGGCCACCAGCCCCACACTCCAGCTAATTTCCTTCTCTGAAAAACAATCATCTCTTGAAGCCCAGCAATGTGCCAACTGTTTCCAGTAAACCCTATAAATATCACATCTCCTCGGCAGCCTTCCAGAGAGAAGCTGATTGTGGGGATGGGTCTGAGCGATGCTGATAGCGAACGAAAGGGAATTGGGAATGACAAGCTCAAGCAAGCTAATCTGTCTCTCTCACACCTACCTAGCTGTATCCTGGATTAGAGAACAAATGCAGAGACTATCAGCAGGTCCAGCGGTATGATTTGGTTGGACCACCAGGAGAGATTATTCTTGTGACGTTCCCATTCCATCACACTCTATCTCCTTTTTTCTCCAATTGCAGCAGGTTCTACAGTTCTCTCTTACACCTGAGGCTATTCTGAAAACTGGGGCTCGACCAAACGTTTTGCAGGTCCCAAAGACCATCTCTGGCTACCACTCTTGATAGGAGCATTCAAAGCAGCAGCCACGTGGCCAGTGAGTGGAGACAGCGTTGCACCCGAATGGCCACATTGTATCTGGAGGTTCTCTGGTCACACTGAACACACGGGACTCCCAGGATGACCGTTTGTTAAAAAAAGTTATTCAGCTGAGGCCGTTAAACCTTAAAAGCTAATCTATGTTGACATACAGGGAAGAGATCACAAAGAAACGCCCGCACGCTGTCAGGAGACATCACAAAGGGAAGCTCACAAAGGCTGTGGATGTAGTAAGAGAGATGTACAATGACTTACACAATAAATTGGGCACCGGAGCCCATTAAAATTGGATAGTTCTTTAAAGGGGGAATGTCACTATGCTGCAAAGTTGAAAAGAGAGAACGCTTCTCAAGCCTAAATGCTACCGTGACTGGCGGATCAGAAACCAAGATAGCTTGTGTACTTCACATGAAAATACATTTTAATAGCAATAGTGCTTTGTCCTTCTATTGCACCTTTCATCTATCGACCTCAAAGCGCTTTGAAAACCTTATTTAATCACACTTTGTATTAAGGTGCCATTTATAAAAGGGTTAATAAATGATTAAAGATGTTTTAATAAACGGTTAATGAATTGTTAGTCCAACAGATCAATAGGTTGCTCAAAACCACCACACTTTTTACTGATGTGGTTATAATGATCTACACACACATACTACTTATGTCGGTAACACATTTAACCCCTATTCAGCATTTTCTGAACAATTTATAAGTGGAACCTGAAGCTTCACATCTTCTTTGTAAAACACCTAAGGGTTAAATGCTTCACCCACCAAAAGTGCTTTTGGGGCACAGGGTTCAAAATTAGCTGGAAAACCGAGCTGTGGCCTGGCTGACAGGTACCAAGGTGTTGCTGTGATTTTGCTGCTTTTTGCTCCATACACGGCAAGGCTGTCGATGGTGAAACCCTCCTTTTTGTCATAATTACAGCCACTGGGTTTGCCCACAGCTCTACTTCTCACCAGCCAGCTGTTACACGTCTGCATGGGGCTGAACAGAACGGAGAAGGCTAGTGTCATTCACAGCATCTCCTTGCTCGGATCTGCACATGCAGGCCATTGTTTGTGTGTCCCTCACTAGTTCAGTCACCAGAGGAAACCTTGGCCCAACATCAGTTCCTATGAACCTGTTCAGGTCAGCCAAGGAAAGTGGAATGGGAACACCCCTATCCCTTTATCTATCTATCTTGGGGTATCCAAACCATCCATCACTGTAGTCCCTCAACAGTTAGATCCTTTCAGTCTTTGGCACAGACTGGACAATTTCCAGAAGCATGGTCTGTTTGAAGCAGCCTGGCTCAGACAAGAGTTTCACACCTCTAAAGTGAGTACAGTCTAAAATGTAAGGCCATGTCTAGGCTGTGTTTGAAAACATATGACCTAAAAGGTGTTGGTGAAAACAAGTTAAGTACTGTATAGACATGTTCTTAAAAGTTACACTGAGCCTCTGCAAGTGTTTTAAAACATGCTGAATTGTGACAGCCTTACTCACCTGAAGTACTCTACTCCACAAGTCTGACTTCAATGGGACTCCTCCTGGTGTAGGCCAGAGTACTAGTCGATGTAAGGTTCTCTCAGTCTGGCCCTAAAATGTGTTAGCTAGAGCATGTTTTTAAAACACAACCCATGTTTCTCATCTAGTCCTGTCCCAAGTGTGTGGGGGTGGTACTGGGGGAGTGCACTGGCCATGTGACTACTGTTCACTTTAAATTGGAGTCATGCTGTGAAATCATCATTCACTCCTTTGTGGTTGTTATTTGAGTGCCAGTGTGGCTGGCCCTGTCAAAAACGGAGGAAGACAGAGCCTCTGCCCCATGGATTTCACAACTTATTCAGACCCGCAGGCTGACCTGCTCATATCTACAATATGCCTGCTGATGATCCCACACTCACGTGCCATGCTTTTACAGAGCAGTATTTAGGGACTGTATGTAGTGGGTTGCCACTGCCCACCGCCTCATGGCAGAAGCATGTTTGGAGAAGGAGTTTGTAATAGGAGTGCGAGTTTGATTAGTGCCCAAGGTTTAGGGGGTAAATACTTCCTGGTAACCAATCTGAAATCTACCTGTGAACTGTTAACATAGCTAGGAACCTCTCTTACGCCTACGAGTCGCCCCATTGTCTTCAGTGGGAACATAGGATCAGGCCCCAAGTGCAGAGCCTTCAGCATTTTCTATAAAAATGATATTATCTATCCAGGTGTTTGAATGTTACTATCTGAGTGAAGGTTCAGACCACTCTGCCTCCAGGGCACACTGCATTTGTATTCTAGCTCAACAATCCTGCTGAAGGGAAGAGCTGGGAATAGCAGTGAAAGAAGAGAGAACGTGAGCAAGGGTTGAGCAGGTGTTGTTGAGAGGAGTTTGCTAAAAGAGAGCCCCCTGTGTACATGAAGTTATTCCATGCTCAGAATGAAAAAACAGAGTGGACAAAGTCCAGGGTCATTACACTAATTGACACTTTACCTCCAGGAAGTCTCTGGAGAGCCAATCAGGGCTGGATTGCAAGCACTAGGTCCCAGACACAGGTGTGGCCTGTGCTTAGTTCATTTAGAGTAATTGTGCTTTGGCAATCTGTTCTCATCTCCTCCCTCTCCAAACAAATCCACATGTAAACTGCTCTGCTGTTAACCCCTCTCCCCCATGCCCTACAATGAAATTAACATTTGGGGGAGGGGATGGACAGGTCTTTAATGTACTACTTTGATTAACAGAGGATCATTTTAATCTTAGAATCCTCACAGTCCTTCACCTTCAGGTTTGCTACTAATTTTGAATTATACAAGAAGTTATGAGACAATTTCTTTATCTTTCTCATCACACATAAACCCGTAATAAACAGTATACCCAAACAGGCAGAACATTTCTAGCTAGCTTAGTTTTTGAGCTAGATCTTGGTTTTTAAATTGTACCTTTTCCAGGTGATTTATATACAAGCAGACTCCAATACCTCTATCCTGGGAACCATAGGATTACCTTATTATTGAGAGAAATGTTACCAAATGGTCATAATATAACAAGCATCAGTGGGGTAGCCGTGTTAGTCTGTAACCACAAAAACAACAAGGAGTCTGGTGGCACCTTAAAGATTAACAAATTTATTTGGGCATAAGCTTTCATGGGTAAAAAAGCCACTGAAGAAGTGAAGAAGTGGGGTTTTTTACCCACGAAAGCTTATGCCCAAATAAATCTGTTAGTCTTTAAAGGTGCCACTGGACTGCTCGTGCGAGTATAACAAGCTTCATAGAAGTCTCACACCAAGCTATTTAATACCAGTGCTCAGATTTACAGAATGTTTTACCAGACACACGTGAAGGTAGTGGAACAACATAAAATCTGGTTAATAAAGTGGCTTCTGTATTTTACTTCTTTCTCCATAGGAATGGTTTAACATAAATCCCTTTTTGTTTCTAATAATAAATAATCACACCCGGACCCTGATGAGCTAATCTTATCTACTTCAGGTATTTTCTGGGTTTCCTATAGCATCCACCACTGTAGTATCTCAGACTTCATCCTCTGCTATTATTCAGTCTTCCTTTGTTGCTGTTTTCCATTGTCAAGTTTATTCGCAATGTAAAAGCTGTATTAGATGAGATGGAGACAACCGGTCTGGGCTCTGCTTCTCAGATGCAGCAAGTTGCACTAACTGGAAAGAGGCATGACGTCAAAGGGTAATGGGAAGAGGGTTAGAATAAAAAAAAAAAAACCTTGAAACCCATATTTTAATCATCTTTTATTCTGGTAGCTTTTGGGGGCATTTTAATACAATTGCTCTTAAATCCTTTTGGCTCTTGCTGCGCAAAATTATCACACTCCTTCTACAGTTCTCCTGCTGACAACATAGAAAGCCTACAATGCGCTAGGTCTGAGTGACTGCCTCCCACCTTTTCTCTCCAAGGCACTTGCAATCAACCATGTTCTTGATTTTTGTCTGAGGTTCTAGATGGCTCTCTCTGAATTCAGAGGCTCATCTGGGGAGCACCCCCCTTCCTGAGTATGTCAATCCGGTTCTTCTTGGTGGCTGGCTGTCTCCAGCAATCAGCAAAAGGATTGTCCATTTGGTCCAATTAATCTCAGCCTATTTTTAACTGCTCTTCTTTTTCTGGTGTTGGGTTTGTTTGTTTGTTTGACCATCGTTGTAGAGTGAATACAAAATTAGGGACTCAGAGTTAGCTCAAATTTGCTTAAGGAAATGTGTGTGTTGTAAAGAAAGGTCCTGGCTAGCAAGTAAAAGGAAGCCCTTGAAAGAAACAAGTTATAAGGCAAAAGAAATGAAGTAGAGAGGATGTCTGGTTCAAAAAAATAACTAATGAGATACGGGGAAGTTTCCAAAAAGAGGGCCTCTGACCAATAGGGGGACTGCCGATGGTTTTAAAGAAGACAAAAAAATCTGTCTTCGAAGGAGCCAGCATGGTTACCAGTGTTATCTTAAAAAGGAAGACCGATGGGAACACAGGTGCAACAAAAAAGCTATTGGTCAGCAGGTAGGGTGGGAAAGGAGAAAGAGGAAACACCTTGGGGAAAAGGGAGGTTGTATATTTTATCTGGATTAAGACTGGAAATAAGGGCGAACTCTCTCAAACTGGTGCTTAGTGAAAGTATTAATTACCTAGGACATTGTTTGTTGAAGGGGTTTAAAAACAGTTATGAATGTGATGGTTCTTTGTCATGCTGGAGCATGCCAGGAATAGACAAGTGTTCCCTAGGTCTGGTCTGTTTGTAAGCATACTAATCACATGCTTATGAAATACTTTGTTACTGTATAGGGTGTTGTAATTGCTTATTCTTTATGCTGTTGGACATGTTTAGAGCAACTGTATAAACTACCATTTGGCCTTTGGACTTAATAAAGGAATGTGTGGTTAAATGAGTGTTTGATGGTCTCCCATATGATCATTAATTCCAACAATTGTGTTTCCTTGGCTCTCAGCTGTCAGTACTGGACCCGCTTACACCACTTTTGTTTAAATGCTAACTTTAGAATTTACCGTGTCCCTGAAGCGTGTGCTGGCTACTTTGACTATTAGCGGTAAATATGCCCAATAGCCTGTGATGGGATGTTCGATGGGGTGGGATCTGAGTTACTACAGAGAATTCTTTCCTGGGTGTCTGGCTGGTGAGTCTTGCCCATGTGCTCAGGGTTTAGCTGATCGCCATATTTGCGGTCTGGAAGGAATTTTCCTCTAGGGCAGATTGGCAGAGGCCCTGGAGGATTTTCGCCTTCCTCTACAGCGTGGGGCACGGGTCACTTGCTGGAGGATTCTCTGCACCTTGAAGTCTTTAAACCACAAGAGGACTTCAATAGCTCAGACATAGGTCAGGGGTTTGTTAAAGGAGTGGGTGGGTGAGATTCTGTGGCCTGCGTTGTGCAGGAGGTCAGACTAGAAGATCATAATGTTCCCGTCTGGCCTTAAAGTCTATGAAAGCTGCACACACTGAGCAAATGCAGATTTTAAAGCACTATTGCTATTCAAATCTTTGCCATGGCAGTGGTGGAGGGAGGGAGAGAAGCCCTTGTACAAAGTATCAGTGGCAGCTCTGGAGATGGACATCTTATCTATCTACCATGTGGGTGACAGTGGACCGTATCCATTTAGACAGGGCTACTACTCCTAAATTCTAAATAGAGTGTCGTAAGAAATGCTGTTGCAATAACACTGGATAAAAGGAAACCATAGGGAGGGCTGGACTGTGGCAAGTGTAGGCATGTAGAACTGAGCTGCAGTCCCGGCTGATTCAGGGTGTTCGTCTGGAGTTAGCCCTTCCTCCCTGTGGAAAGCAGAGGCAGTCCAAACATACCATCACCTTCCTTCCCACGTGGGAAAGGGAAGTAAGTGTTGTACTGATTAGGTGTTACCAAGCATGGAAACACCAGATGAGCCCTAAATCTTTCAGAAGATGAGAAGGGTAGTCCCCTCCCCCACACCTCCTACATCAAGTTTCTGTCTTCAGAAGAGCTCAACAAGCACATGTTAAACAGGGAACGCCGTGATCCTAGAAAGAAGGGGGGAGTGTGGTTTAGCAGTTTTATCCAAGGCCTGGAAAACAAGTGGTTCCTCGGCTGCAGAGTCCCCAGGATCACTGCATGACCTCAGACAAGTCACAGCCTCTCGCACCTCAGTCAAAACAGCTGTGAAATAGGATAGAGCTAGACCAGATGTTGCCTTGGAGCTGAGCGTTCCTGTATTGTCTTTTTTTTCCATCTGAGCCCTTATTGCTGCTGTTTAGCTAAGTGCATTGGTTAAGTGGGAGGATAGGTGGTGCTGCTGCTTTTACAGTTATTATTCCCTGATAACCAGAAACTTTTATGCTCAAACTCTGTTCACTTTTTTTTATTATTATTAAAACATCATCTTAATTACTTGGTGGTGCTAAGTTTTGTTTTTGCTCCCAGGACCTATCACTGGGGGTAGCAGGTCATTGCTGGGAGTTCTCCTGTGTCATCTGCCAGTGGGACTTTTCCTCCTCTGCCCTATGTTTGGCTAATTTCATTTCCACACCTCCTGTTGACTGTATTTCCCTTCCTCAGTCACCTGAGCATGGATGATTTTACTCCAGAATGCACAATCTGTGGTTAACAAATCTGATATGGTCCATCATCAGGAATATTGACCTCCTGGCAGTGACAGAGATCCACTTGTCTCTGAGAATCTTATCACCCTGTAGCATTAGAGATTAGGGTGGCACTATTCTCCACACTCTTCTACAATGGCTGGTTGGGCTGGAGGAGTTGCACTATTGGTGTTTCTAGTTGTAGAGCCTTATAATAAGTTAATGCCTGCTCTGTAACCTTGTCCATATGGCAGTTTCCCATTGCTGATTTTAAAAAGGCAGAAGTAGTTTATTTCCTACCTATTATTATTAGCAGTAGTAGCACTATTAACATGCTACCTAGGAGCTACCCCTAGTCATGGACCAGGACCCCGCTGTGCGAGGCGCTGTACAACCTATAATCTGTGAGAGGTTTGCTGACTTTTCAGCCTTTTACTGTCCAGTGCTTCATTATGGGCCACTTAAACAAAAATGATGGTGATTACTCATCTGATATTTCTGTATTTGTTTCAATGCTGATTTGTGAATCTTGATTTGAGGCAGCGGTTTCTTGTAGCCCCTCACATGTCTAGACATTGTCTGGACCTTTTTATTAGCTGACTTTGCCCTTTTCAGATAATTTTTCACTTGAACTTCATTCATGAGTTTGTTTCTTTTAATATTCCTTTTTGTGAAGCGTCACTCTCTGCTAAGAGGGTTACTCATCGAAACACGTGCAGGTGTTTATATAAGCCTTACTAAAGGAGAGGTTGATTTAATGGCTCACTGCAACACAGAGGTACCACGTGTGGATTACAGCGGGCAAAAGCCCACAGATGTACTTCGACAAGCTATCCTCCACAGTCATATTTCTCTTCAGACCCCCCCCAGGCAGTGGGATGACTTGTTTGTTGCAAGAGGTATTGCTGGAAGAACTCCAGGCATGTGCCGGATATGAGTGCTTCCTAGCAAATCTTTCATTGTCTAACACCTGCTTGGTTGATACCAAGCAGCAGGTTCCTGTTGTCTTGACTGAGGCGTCTAACCATACTTCTCAGCAACTTTTTCATAGTTTTAATGCTTTCCTCGGCACTCCTCCTTGGGCTGCAGGTAATTTCCCAGTGCTCTCCCTCAATGCAGACACTGCTGTTTCCCTCTGGTTAGATGGCGAGCATCCAGAATAACTTTCCCTCTGATTATCCCCTGAGTGAAATTATACACCAGTTTAGCTGTTTTGCTTGTTCTGACATTTCTGCCCTGACCTGTGAAGTCAGGATCTGACAGAAGAGCAGCTAATCTTTCTCCTATCAGTTCCGCCCGGAGCTTCTTCCTCTCTTTTCTGGCCCTGTAACTAGCATTGTTAATTCTTTGATGGTTTCTAGGATTTTTCATCATGCTCTTGTAAACCCTGTTTTAAACACATTACTGTTGGATTCTGAAATCATCAGTAAATATCAGTCAATTTTGTGGATTCCATTTGTTTCCTCCATTCTAGTCAACTGTATTGACTGAAATCAGAGGTCACTGCTTCTCCAGGCCCAGAGTTTAGGGGACTCCTAGTTTGAATGAGGATCAATCACTCAGGTCAGATGGCAGTACTGACTGCCATTAATGACAAGCAATGGCTTTAGCTTTCTGTGCTGGCTTGTTAAGATGTTGCACCTCTGGAGATTTATCCTGACAATTCCTTCTGCACCTTCAGAGTTTGACTCCAAACACCTTCTTTATTGCAGTTTGTATTGGGTTTATTGTATTTTATGCTGTGCTAAGTTTAGTTTTATTTGCTGTTTGCTTGTGTTCTTAGTGAGTATTATAAAGCATCTTAATATAGGCATGTGTGAATAAAGTATTTTCCCCCACAATTGGTTCTGAAGGTGCTAGCAACAGATTATTTTAATCTCTCTAAAATGTTACTTGGATGCATCATATTCTTGGAAAGAACCTTTCCCTGTATGGTACTTGTGGAATGTGCAATACTCAGAGAATCAAAGAATTTAATAAAGAAAAAGACTTATTAAATCACCTAGTCCAGTCTCTGATATATTCTGTAACAAAGGCCTTCTACAGTTCCAGTAGTTTTAAATTAATCTGAAGGACTAGGCATTGTGTCCTGCAAGGAGAATGAATATTGCTTGGACTTAGAGAAATGCTTCTCCCCCACATTGTCGGTGTTAATGTATGATCTTATGTTTTAAAAAATAAACACCCAGAGCTACAAAAAACAACATAAGACATAAATTAGTATCTGTCCCTCAGCCTTCTTAGACATGATCATTAACATTTCAGATGACAAAGACACAAAACTGGTTCAATCCTTGCCACACAAGAGCTAAGGAGATGCAGGTAATCAAGGTTCTTACTGGGACCAGTACGGAGTTAAATTACCCTTTTGGCAACAGAATGCTGGGTTTTCCTCTGAGGAGCATTAATGTAGGGACTCCCAATGGGCAAGCTGCCAAAGGGGATAATTAAACTAAATAAAAATACACACCAGCCACAACAGTAACATCCCCATAAATGAGGATAATTTAAGTACTACATAGGATAGGAGACCTACTTTCCATGATGTTTCCAATGTGACCAGAGACAAAAGAGTAACATTACATGTTGCAGAAAGGAATATTCATTTACTAAAAATATCCTTTCCATTATAGTTTGCATATCAAATAACATCACTGCTTTCCATAATCATGTCATAATCTTACCATAAAATTCAATCAAGGCAACAGCTTGTGTGTGTCCAGAAAGCAATGGAACCATATGAGAAATGACTACAGATGTATCACTGGAATTTAGTTCAGTCCTCAAAACATGGCTGTTGAAAGGAATGCTTAAACTATCAGGCAGCAGGTGCCCTGCAGACAGACACCTCCCAGATAAGCCTCTTCAAAACACAGACCAACATAGCCAAGATAAGATTTCTGATTATCTAATTTTTGGAATGGGGTGATTTCCACCTTCCGCAAAAAAACACAGCCATTAAACCAAACAGGATATAATCTCATCTGGAATCCCAATCCAGTAATGTAATTTTACTGAGCTGAATTTAAAACGCAGCAGCAAAGAATAAGATGTGATATGATTTGGTTTGTTCATTAGTGCTGAAATGCAATAGAAAGGGAGCAAATGCAATGGGATTCTGGAGAGTTTTATACACTGTGTAATGTACCTCTAGGTGCTCATCTGTTAGGAGAGAGAGAAGTGAAAATATTTTTTCTCCCCTTCTCTCTCTAGTGAGAACACTTAGTGGACAGTACAGGCTCAGTGCTGTTGAAAATAATGGAGTGAATGCATCCACTCAATTATTTAAAATGGTTGAATAATTGCAGTCCTGTCAGTTCAGAAAACATCTCGCTGTAAAAGCCACTGCACAAAACCATTTCTGTGCAAGTGGTCGTGGTGGCGATAGCATATCCCAGTCCGCCATCTGACCTTGCTAAAACCCCCATAACATTCTTCCTAATCAACGGAGAAGGGTGGAGCCCAGACAGATTTTTCGTAGGGTGGTTGTAATTAGACTCACAGGGCCAGATTCACCTTCTGCTGGGTTAGCTGATGCCTGCTTAAACCCTTGCAGAAATCATTTGGGGCAGGAAGTCTGCTAGAGGTGCAGGTTGCAGTGACACACTTATGGGAGATTAAGTGACCAGCGTAGTCCAAAGAGTGGGCGGGATGGGCAGAGGGTGGGCCACTAACTCAATTACTTTCTGAGGAAGCTCCCACAGGCTTGAAAGCTTCCCACTCGCCATCACAGAATGCAGGGGGAAGGCACTGGTGGCAAAACCTCTCTGAATGTGCTGCGATGGGAAAGGGGAGGCTTGGCCCTGGAGAACAAGCACAGACAGCAGACTAGCTTGGGTGTGCACGTTCACTGATGTGTTATTCTGCAGCTACCCTAGAGTCAGTCCTGTCCATGGGACACAAAAGGTAAGGGGTGTTGGACATGGGACAAGAGCCACTAAATAGTCTAAGTCAAGCTGGGACAAGTGCCAACCCAGTGTCTGGCCAAACCATTTGAAAACTATATTTTGTTCTGTTCTTTATTTGTTAGTTTAGAACCGTGGTCACCAGTCTAAGCTTTCTGAGGTGTAACACCTGATTTTCAGAAACAGCTAGCAAGTCTATTGATAAATATATAGGTATTGCCACATACCCAAGGTGATATCTATGCTGATGTAATCTTTGTACTCCACCACCACTTGTTCCCTAAGAAATGTCTGTCTCCTTTCCACCCATAGCTATAGGATCGTCATGGATTCTGCTTTAACTGCTAGATTGGCACAATTGCCACAGTTTCATTCGGTGCATTTGCCTGTTCACATCCCTCTTAAGACAAAATAATCCTCAATTAACAAAATACATACCATTAATAATGAACTAGTACGATGGACAGCAAGACACGAAAACAATATCATGCTCAGAATTACACGATGACCATTTAATACAGCTTATTTTACCCATATGAAACAGAACCTGACTAGCCGAAAGAGGAGCTTTGTGTAAGCTTGAAAGCTTGTTTCTCTCACCAACAGAAGTTGGTACAATAAAAAATAATATTCCCTCGCCCACCGTGTCCAGCAATCAAAAGAGTCAGGTCAGTGAAATAATGGGACCAAATGCACCTGTGACAGGAGAGTAAATGCCAGATGAACTAAGCCTTGTGTTAAAGTCACAATGTGCTCGCTGAAGAGCTTCCTGCCACCTCACTTCCGAGCCCCTTCTGGACCGGACCATTTCCAGCAATGGACATTTCCATGTGTGTCTTTCTGGCTCACCTTATCGGATACTTTTCCCCAGGATCCCTTCCCAAGTGGAAGAGCAGAGGCAGTTTGGTGTGTTCCTCCTGAGTATGGGTGGTTACTCCAGAAATGTTCTGCCCAGGACAGAAATCAATACCCTGCATTGGAGAGAACGAAGTGGGTCATTGGGAATGTGAGATGAGAGAACGGGGTTGAGTTTATTATTTAATAACAGATGTAAATATGAACTCCTCAGCTCTCAAGACTTTGGCTAAGACCACTTTCCCCACTCTCCTGTTATTAACTGTGACTTTTTTTTTTAAAGAAGTTCTAACCCGAAGTTGATTATGAGTCTGCAAACTGGATTCTTCTGTTATTTATGCTGGGGTGAAAAAAGTAACTCTACTGGAGCTGATATGGTATAAAGCTGGAGGGAGAACTGAAGCAGGACTCACATTTCTGTACTATTAAAAAGCAGAAATCATCTCTATAAAATATTCATTAAAATGAAATGGCAAATGAAAGACAAAAGGGGAGATCATTTAATCATAACTCTGCACATGAAAAGCATCTTCTTCCTTTGATTACTGCAGTACAGAGCTGCATAGACGGGTTCTGATTGGCTGGTGACAACATTATAAAGGGGAAAAAATCCAATAAAATTAAAGGGCATAATCCCAAGAGACAATGAGCACCCACAACTCCTGCTAGCTTCTATGGGAAATGTTAAAGCTCAGTGTCTCTCTGAATCTGACCCAAAGGCATATTTCACTGAAGAAAGCTGTAAATTTTAATTAAAAAAAAAAGAAGAAGTTTGTCTTTCTGATTTACAGCTTCTCGAAGTCCTGGTATTAGGTTATTAAGCTGGTAATGCTAGGTGGGCTGGAAGATCTGCATTAGGTCTGAAAAAAACTCCCGTGCCCATCATTAAACTCTGTGGAAGCAAAAACCAGGATTTCCCCAGCAGTAGCGGCTGGTATGATGACCATAAGTATCTGGACGTTCCAGTTGCTCACATCAATGGGTTAAGTCCTCAATAACCAGCCCAGGGACACCCAGAGCTGTCTGTTCAGAAATCCAGAGCAGTTAGCTCTCTGCATCTGTGCATTTGTATGCTTTGCCAGGTTGTGTGTCTCCTGAACTCCAGCCAATTATTAGCCAGATGTCAACTCCCTAATAACTTAGAGCTTGGCCTACGGTCCTACGGGCTAACAGAACACTTTTAGCTCTGGGAATAGCAAAAAATTTTAAGTGCTAATTTCACTGAAGAGAAAATAAAGCAGGAGGCCCCATAGACTAGCAAGAACTAGCACCTAATGGACTTGTTAAACCTCACAGGTTTACAATTCCAGCTAACATGCTGCGCTATTTACTGTACTTCATAATGCCCTGAGACATGGACAGAGACCCAGAGAGAAGGTAAATGGTAATATTTAAATGGGGGGGGGGGGGTGAAAAGCAGTTGTACCATTTGCTTATAAAACAACAAACAAACTGAAAGGCTCTCCACAGATGTTAGGATTTGATTGGCAAACAATTTTCTAAAAATATCCTGTATGTTTTTAATGGACAGCTGGTCAGCGGAGCAGTTAATATTCTGCTTTTCAATAAAGCAAGAAGGTTAGAAGCCCATGAAATCCCATTTATCTGCACAGAGCTATAGATTCCTGAATCAGTGGCTGGAAAAAATAAGAGAGTTGCTTGATAGGTTGTAGCGGGCAACTAATAATGGACTTTAAATGGATACAAAAATGATTGACCTTTTAACCTTCTCATACCATAGACCTTGGAGACTGAATGCAGTTTTGATCGTGGAAAATAGAATTTAACTTTAAAAAGATACATGGAACAGTTAGCGGAAAGGTATCAAAGCCCAGATATAACATACAAATTATAATTTGGATGCAAATCAAACAAGCTATTTAATTAAGTGCCTGCTAATTGATACACTGCTCCTCTACTGCAAATGTTTTAGTTTGAGGGAGAATTTATTCTCTTGGGCATTTGCTTCTACATTGCTCTGCTTACATGAGAAGCAAATGGTGAAATGTAATTCACAAAATGAGGTGCTCCAGAACACGTTCCAGATTATATCCCCCGATTCCTGAGAAATAAGTCTTCAACAAAGGTGTCTCAGAACCAACAAAAAGCTACCTGTCTCTCTAGCTTCAAAAGCCAATTCCCTCTTCAAATCTAATTTACTAGAGGGAAAAAGAAAATCCCTCAAACATAACATTCTGTGACATTGATAAATAACACCCCGAAAACGTGGCTGAAACTACCTTTTTTACATTCTAAAGCCTTTCAACTTTATCTCCACAAATAAACAGTGAAATACAAATCATTTCTATGATGTTCGGTGTGACATCAAAATCCACCTGTGGCCCAGAGATGGCCTCAAAACTTTCCTACTTGCATATCAACTACTAAGTAAAATCATATTCCCCCTCCATCTCCTCGGACGGCACTGTCCAGCAAAACAACCACTCCATCAAAATACAACATCAACAGTTAAAAATGATCCTCTTAGAAGTCCAGGCCCTGAGATCCAATGGGAAGGAGCCTGACATAATAAATATCTAGGTAAGTGACAGAGACAGGAAGAGGTAACAGCAAATGGAAGGGTCCAGTACACACCAGAAGGATGGTAATAAATAGGGAACCAACTGCGATCACTCCAAAAAAACCCACCACCACCTTTTTGGGGAAAAACAGTTGTTATCTGACTTCTAAAGATAGGGAGGGATGGACTGAGATGGATAGCGGGGAAAGCAGGTTCCAGGGCAGACGGACCCAGAACATCAGGGTGGTTATTGAGGAAAGCCCTGATCCTGCAGTCAGAGCGGTTTGGGCGCAAAGGTCCATCGGCATACATCTGAGTGCCAGACAGGACGTTATGGGGCTGTGCTGGGATCCCTAATGGCAGATGATGAACAAGTGCTGCTATCCATCAGGACAAGGTTCCTGGTCTCAAATGCTGCCAGGTCCTCTGCCATGAAGAGCTTCAAAACCAATGACTGCCAATTTAAAAATTCACGCCTCTGGTGGCCATTATAAAGAACGCAGGCATATGTAGCGGGCACACTTCCACCTGGTTCATGAGTCAATTTAACCAGAGCCCCATTTGCAACTGCAAAACCCAGCACTGCAATAGAAACGGCACAGGCAGACCCTGAACGCTTGTGTGGCCCATCTCCTTCAAGGGTTCACTCACGTCAGTCTGACTGCAGGGCTGAGGCTGTAAAAAACATTATAAATAAATAACCTGAATATTATATATACACTATACTAGGTTTCAGAGTAGCAGCCGTGTTAGTCTGTATCCGCAAAAAGAACAGGAGTACTTGTGGCACCTTAGAGACTAACAAATTTATTAGAGCATAAGCTTTCGTGGGCTACAGCCCACTTCTTCGGATGCTATACTAGGTGTCAGAGCACAATACCTAGCAGGATGACTGAGGACACAGCCATTGCCATTGTACAAGCCAAGTGAGGAGGTCTGATGGCATCAAAGATCCTGCCAGATCAATTAATATGTGCTGATGGGAAAAAAAATGTTGGTTACATACAATGCATCAAACCCCAATTTCCCATTAAAATGGACATTCTGAGCCGCCTCTTGATGGAGCCCTATTGCTGAAACCTGACATTATCTGAGACACCAGCAGTATCACTGCCCAATTTAAGAGGCAGTAAAACAGCTTATATTCTGCAGGAAAATCACTTTACTATTTAAATATCATAATAGTAATTCGGCCTCTCCCTACACTCAATGCTGTTTCCAGTTCTTGAGAAGGAAACTACACAATAGCCTCTATGAATAAACTGAAAGTCTAGGATGCTCTGTCTGCACTGCTTCCCTTTTCCAGAGCAAAGAATTTTTAATCAATTCTGCTTGAGATTTGGGAAGAATTTTCAGGAACAGACAATCCACACATTTGCACATCTGGACGGTGCCTCTGGTGTCTTGGGAAACTTAGATTAGGGTTGTGTATGCTGCTTGGGAGGGGAGAGGGGGAAGTGAGATGGAGACTGTCCCTAGATCTTCCTTTATCAGGATTTAAGGAATTACTACTTTTCATTCCTGCCTCACAGAAGGTTCTTCTGCCTTCTCTGCACAAGCTGGAGTGAGAGCTGATGAAGCAGACGTGACTGGTGAAGAACGAGACTGTTCTTTCTAGATATTTGTACTGGTGAAGATTGTTAGGGAATTTGAAATCATGCCACTGTTTCAGAATGATTTCCCACTCTTCGGCAAATTAGACATTCCTTTTTAAAAGGACAAGCTAACCACACAGGCCGTAGAAACCAAGAGCTTTGCAGGCTTTAATGTTAGATACAGTGGGCCTGATCCTCAGCTGGTGTAAATCAACATCCTTCCACTGAAATCAGTGGAGCTTTGATCTACACCAGATGCGCATCTGGCCCAGTGTTTTTGCTGAGTTCCAGATGGCCAGCTTCACTTAAAAATGAAATGCATACAGGAGAAGAATGAAGAATCCCTTTAAGGGAAATGGGTTGAGCCAATTCCCGCCCTCCCCACAACAAAACCAAAACCATCATTAGACTGATTATATTGTTTCCTTAAACATTTTTGTTACGAGAGCCTGTTACTAACAATGTGCTTTTAACTGGCTATTGATTCCCTGCACAATTCTAATATAGTTTACTCTGCACCTTATATGAGGTAAGATGTTCATTTACAATAAACAGTGACCTCACAAAGAAAAACGGTAATTGCTTGTATTTAGACAAATTCTCTGATCTTTTTCCGCACACTTATAAAAACACGAGGGACATGTCTACAGCTAGGCACAGTTCTGTGCCTTGTTAGAAACAGCCAACTAAAAGAGCATCCGATTACTTGCAAATAGTAACCAGAAGCATGTCTGCTAGTGGACCAGATCTCCTGGACAGGGATGATGTTTTGTACCATTGCACAGTGAAGAGAAATTTCACTGAATGTCATTGAGTTCCCCATATAAAAAATAAAAATAAACCTTTCCTCCAGACAGGACAAGTGGATTTTTAAGGGGGCAGGAGCGTCTGCCCCTCCAGCCCCACTGCAAGCCCCTCAGCAAGAACTACTGACTGTTGATTATACGGCTTGTGACTCAATTTCCAGAGTAAATGGCCCACAGATGTTATGTTAATAATGACAGGAGACAAATCCAACAGTTCGCCATTTTGGGCTCCTAGCCAAGCGATGGAATCAGCACTTGTGTTAATGTAAGCCCTCTGGCGATTCATCTCCCTGGCACTATCCCAGAGCATTCTGAATTTACAAGTGACTGTGGATTATGATAGTGGCACAGCAAACACTGGACCGTCTCCTTGCCAACAGTTCCTCATTCCAATGCTCAGAACACAGAACAACAAAACAAATTTTAATATTAGGAAAAAACCAGATTGTTTGAGGCAGGTATCCCCAACACTGCAGCAATCTGCTCTTTCTTCTTGTCCTTGCCACAGCACTGGAAAGCAGCGATTCTCACTCGTGGCAGTTCTCAGCAAAAGCCTCCAGCATTGGAACTCAGAGTGACCGAACACCTGAAAATGCTGGTGCTGGTTTCTCTTGGCAGCCGCTTCAGCCCTGTTGAACAAAAATCGCTTCTAATGTGTTAACTGTCTGGAAGGGAGTGGAGAAAAGGGGCAAATCGAAAAGTCTCCATCGGCTCTCAAGCAGAAGCGATCGATAGCTAGCTCATATGCTCAGAGGACCACAATCAAATGTCATTATTTGTGAGGTTCTACTTGACTTCACATCCCCCCTCACAGAAAAGGCTTTATCGATTCCTTCATGTTGATGAGAAGGGCAATCAGAACAGACCGCAGCACAAATAACCCCGCTGGCATTTTACAGTGAAGCAATAGGGTGTGTGTGTACACACACACACACACACACACACCCTTTATGAAAAACCACTGAAAACTACTAACAAGATACTAAGCCGACAGTAGAGAGGCTGAAGTTTATCAGCCCCAATCCACTAAACCAAAGGGCTTTTTAAAAAATATTTTGGCAAAGATCCAGTTAAGGTCACCTCACCAGTGCTACCGAAGAGGTATGCTCTGTGGGAGTGATCTCGGGACTAAGCAGAGGCGAGAGCTTTACCCTCCTGGTGACTCAAGTTCTTGCCACCTCTAATGAACCACTAAAATCGGGATTTTGGAAGGAATTTAATTACCCCTCAAAAAAGAGAGGCCAGTAGATTCCTTCAGGAATCCACAATTTCCCCCTTTATTCTCCTCCCCCCGACCCTGCGTAAAGCTGACCTGTCCTCCCAACAGAGGAGGGCTAAATGCAGCTCCCTCCCGCTAAACTCTTCAGCATTGTTCCTGATCAGCTGGGCAGGGCAGCAGGAGAGCATCAGAGCATGAGGCCTATGTTTCAGAGTGGGTAGAGTAAATCTGCCTGTCCTCCAGGATCTGCCTTGTCTCACTGACCTCTTCTGGGCTAAACGCAGTGGTGACAAATAGTGGTATGTGGTACAAGATATACACACAAGTGGTAGTGTATCTGTTTGGTATTCTGTGGTTGGGCCAAACACATGCAACTTAAATGCCACAGGGATGGCAGGGGAATGCAGCAGGAAAAGCAACTCAAAGAAGGCTGTAGGGCAAAGTGGTGGGGTGCATGGGGGCTGCTCTAGCTTACAATTGAATTGGTTTCAGCACAACCACCAAATGCCAGTTGGGTGTGATTCCTAGACTCCAAAGCCAGAAGGGAGCACTGTGATCATCTAGTCAGCTCTCCTGCAGGACACTGGCCATGAGACTTCCCGGAATTCGTTCTTGTTTGAACTACAGCATGTATTTTTTAAAAAACCATCCAAATCTGGATGGTGGAGAGTCCACCTCAGCCCTCGGTAAGTCGTTCCAATGGTTAATTACCCACACTGGTAAATATTTGTGCCTTACTTCTAGTCTAAATTTGTCTAGCTTCAATTTCCAGCCAACTACCCTACTTGACTGGTGACACAGATCCTCTGACCAATTTGCATTGGATGTGTCATGTACACTGCTGTGTTCATTACTACTGGATTTGGCTGGAAGGTTGTCAGCGCCGATAGGGCCGTGGAAGAGCCTACGCTCGGAGAGCCATAAGCACCAAAGGACAGTACGGGCCAGATCCTCGGCAGGTCTAAAGCGACATAGCTGCACTGATTTCAATGGAGCTATTGCGACTTACCGCAGCTGAAAGTCTGGCCCTAGGCCTGCCGGGTGAATCCAGTTACAGGTTCTGTCACGCTGTTGCAGACTACACTTCCTGTGCTCTCACAGCGTCTTTTTAAACTCCAGGGGTCAATAATGCAGTATTTTTCCTGTGGAATCATTTATTTACTGACTCTCCAATGAAGTCTGAGACTAAAGAATTCTTAAACTTCTCCGTGTCTCCTTTTTTTCAGTCCAGAACCAAATCTCACTCGGGAATAGAATATGTATTAAATCTCAAATTATTTACAAATATAAATATATTCTCTCAGTAAATTCACTTATCTCTGTCCTATTCATCTGCTCCTAGATGTCAGACAATTCAAACTGCATAAACATGAACCACTTGTAAATCACAAAGGCTTTTTATTGTACAAAAATGGCAGCGAGGTAAATATTCCTCATGTGAGCGTCCCATGTAATTTACAAGCAGGAGTGGTGTGTGCCATCAAGTCCTTAGTCTCACTTATTTCCGCTGAGTGGATTTATATTTCTTTCCCTTATGCTATTTAAGGGAGTAGCCATTCATGAATATAAGTTATCTAAATAATCAAGTAGAAATAGCAGGGAAGATAACACCAAATAGTCCTGTAGTGCTAGGAAATAGATTATAACGATTTATGGGAGGAATCGGATTAGAAAATACTGGCTTTGGAGGATAAAAAAACAAAAACCAAAAAACCAACACATTTCATCTTTGTGACTGATGACATGAAATTGAATCCCAAACTAGAATGCAGATGATGGGTACCAGTTAAAGCATGTTAATGTCATGAGAGTTTAATAAGGCAAAGAGACTATAAATCAGTGGACTGCTGGCATGGGATCTTTGCAGTGTAAATATTCCAAGTGCCATATGGGGAGAAGCATGCACAGCCGAGTTATCTCCTGGGGTTAGCTGTCTGTAAGCGTCTCCTCTGTGCTCCATTTTACACATACTTTATTACTTAGCTGCCTAACACTGCAATCAAGCCAGTAGCTTTCCAGGTGAGAGGCTAAAATTCCTAAACTTGCACAAATTCTTCTTAACCAAGCTTGATGGTGAAAAGCATGGAGGTGTTCAGAAGACACACATGTGGCCAGAAGGATAACAATGTGATGTTTTCCAATCCTAACATCAATTGGATTCTGGTTTGCTCAGTGGCATTTACAGGTTTAAAAATCTTAAAACAAAAGCACACCAAGCATGAATTAAAAATCGCGTTAAGTTGTCTGTATTTTGGTTTGGCGGGATTCGTTTTAAATTGATAGATGTTGGTAAATGTCAAGTTCAGCTGACACTGAAATCAACACAAAAAAAGCATCCATCAGTAATAGCATGAGTGCAGCCTGTCCCTCCCCCCCGCACGCTGCACCTACAGGGATCCAATGTCACTGGCCTTTTGGCAGCGCAGTCCTGGGAGTGAGCAAGCAGGGCCATGACAGCAGAGCTGCAGAGGGCTTCCTGCATGGTGACACTGGATCGCTGCAGGAGCAAGGTGTGGGGGAGGCTGCGGTCCTAGCAGGCGAGCATAGTGCTGGAACTAGAGGTGCTGAGGGTGCTGCAGCACCCCCTGGCTTGAAGTGGTTTCCATCATACGCAGGGGTTACAGTTTGGTTCAATGGCTCTCAGCACCCGCACTGTACAAATTGTTCCAGCGCCCCTGCAGGGCAGAGCAGAGCAGAGCAGAGACTCCCAGCCAGGCCTGTGAGGGATGAGTCCCCAGCTGTGGGGGAGGTCACCCTGCTGCTGAAAGGCTCCTGCCCAGGGACAAAACCATTCAGTAGCAGGGTGGCCTCCGCTGTGGCTGGGGGCTTTCCTTCCTCCGTGCCATCCTGACCAAGGGTCCTGCACCACCCTGTCTGCTCTGCCCTCCCAGGCTCCCCGCTTTCTCCACACCTTGCACATGCAGGGATCGGGTGTCACCGGCCTGTGACCACATGGGGAATCCTCTGCAGCTCCGCTGTCATGGCCCCACTCACTCACCCACCAGCCAGGTGTGTGGGAACTGTTCAGCAGTGGGGTAGCCTCCCCAGCAGCCAGGGGCTCATCCTCCTCTATGTAGTCCTGATCAAGTAGGATCTGCTCCAGGTCAGGACCGCAACCTCCTTCGCACCTGTGTTTTGGGCCCCTCAGTGGCACAGGGAGTTCTCTACAGCCCTGCCCCAACCCTACCCATCCCTTAATATCATGCAACAGTAAAAATTTAGAAATAAAAAAAAAGTGATACTAATAATTGAAATTAAAGAAAAAAATTGGATTCTGACAAGACTATCTATATTTAGTAAAAAAACCTCTCCCAATTAACAAGGGCTTTCAAGAGCAAATGGAGGTTTGGCTGAAACATGAAACAATGAAGCAACTCTACAAAAATAACAAGATACTAAATTATCCGTAAAGTAAACCTCTTGAAAATAAACAGAGTTGTTTTGACGTATCTGGCCAACCTCAGGCCTGTTTAAATGGTTGCAGCTCCAATAAAGATGATGGAACTGTACCAGCTTTCACCAGATCTGATTTTGGCCCCATCATCTTTATGAGTGAAAGGCTTCCAAGTTCAAAGGGAGTCTAATACATCTCCACATCTGACTCAGATAATCAGGTAATGAGCCAGTCAGGAGACCCCACCATTAGACAAGGTAAAAACTTGCCTTCTTAGCCAAAAGCCCCAGTGGCTTGGCAAGGCAAACTCATCTGTTCTGTCGACAATCAGGATTTCTAATGTCACACAAGTGTACATTAAAGTCCACTTGCAATGAAGCCAGCAAGCAAAACTGGCTCGTCCTACTCTGCCAAGATAACTCCAACCACAATATAAATATTACTGATAACAAAGCAGTAATGGCAAGGAGGAACTGTGGAGCGGTCATGTATGACAAGTTTGCAAAAAAGAAAACAAAAATCAGAGTGGTAAAAATATTCTGCATTCCGAATTATTTATTTATTTATTTATTTTAAGCTCGTGAGGGTTGTAATTAACGTCTGGAGGACATGAGAGGAATCGGAACAAATTTCAGCCCCAGCTTCCCCTGCATGTTGTTAATGGCTATTCTGTCCACTAATGTGCTCCAATTTTACCCACATCAACCACATGTGATACAAGCTGCAGGAAAGCAAGTGAATTTTTAATCATCTCTCTGATGTACAGCATAATTACGGACTTTAATCAGCCAGTAGTTAAACAAAGACTTAGAAAGAAAGAAATATTCCTTAATTACACAACTGCCACTGCTCACAGTGGGAGAGTCTTTGAAATGAGTAACCGGTCTCCATTATCACAGCTACACACATATTCAGACGTGTACAAACAGGTTAGATCAATATAGGCATTTATTTTTTTCTGAACTAGGTGTGTAAGTGTGTGTATGTGCTTATATTACAATGGAGAGAGTTACTCATATCTGACATGGTCTTGTGTACACATGGGAAATGCACATTCTTTTCCAATGTCCCCACTCACAGTGAAAATCTTCCACACTCTTTCCATGTCACTTGAAAGATCCGAGCTTTATTCACATACACGTGTCGACAATATCTTGCATCATCCCCCTCACAAAGTGTTAACAATGGCGTAAAGTATGCGATGCAAGTTTCCCTCCCAGTTGGTAAGTCTCTTTGGTGCCATGTAAAATTGCAACTTTGACTCTTTGAGCCGTTCAGTCTTTCTAGATACAAAGTTTACAGCCATGAATGTAGAAGTCTTCCGTGATGCTGCCTCTACCCCCCACCCCGCTCGCCCTGAGTATACAAACTACATGCTTGTTTTCACATCCACAAATGCTAGCAGCACTTTGTTCTGCACCTGTGAAGCCCTGAGGACCTCCCATACATAACAAATACTCATAATCTTACAAACAACCCCCTGTACCACCAGCCTGCTGTTGAAATTGCTGAGAGCTGTGCCAGAGCACATTTACTTCACTTTTAAGGGCATAATCAGCATGGCACAATGGTGAGCTGCCATTTGTGAAATGCCCCAGAGTTTATTACCCAAGTTTGGAACAAGAAAGATACAAAATCAGAAAAACAGCAAGAGAGTATCACTTAGAACAAAGGGATGATCAACCGAGAGAGCTCAAAAATGTGCTGTCTTAGAATGATTTAGGTCGGAGCATGCTTTTGTAAGAGATGAAACACAAGTGCTCTGTCTTCAGCGGCTGCAGTTCTTTGCACAGTGCAGCTGCTGACGGCTGGACTTCCTTCCCTCTCCATGCATTGCTTAGCAAAGCAGCCTCATATTCGTGTCAATAGTGAGGGACATTGAATTCCTCATATCAGACACTGGATCCACACCAACAACTTAATGTAACACTCCAAATGGGGTGACATATGAGCTTGGTAAGAATTGATCAAGAAAAGATGCTTAACGTTGGAGTATATTAGAGGCTAAAAAAAACAAAAACAAAAACAAAACAAAAAACCCAACCCCAACATCCAAAACAACCCAAGAGGACAATTTCCTGTGATTGCCCTGGAATGACATTGACTTCAATATGAAGGTGCTGAAATACTAGTCTCCTTCCTCCTTTCCCTTTATCCTACAGATCCAGCAGTAATGACACATCAATGTCTCCAATAAAAGGCTGGTTTAAAATGGAGCGCAGGGACATGCCAATGATTTCGAATTCCCCTTTAATGGGTTTTTCTCCCCCATGAGGAAAATGTCACTTGATGCAACTGGGAATGGGGGAAATGAACTAAACGAGGGGGTTTTGTTTTCTGTTACCTGACTGAACTGCTCCCAGGAGTTGATCCAGGTCCAGTAGTGAGCCTTGTAAAGCCCAAGTCTTACTGCCATCATCTCGTTGCCACGGTAATAGAATATCGGCCTGACAGGGAAGCAGAAGGGGGAGGGGAAGTGCAGCTGCATGAGAAATGCAATGTGCCTAAACAAACGCTTGGGCAGGCACACTGATAAGGGAGACAAACACTTTAATGGAGTCTGACTTCCGATTCAGCTATCAGTCAGGAACAGGCTGCCTTCTCAGAGTCTCCACTGCAAGGTTTTCAATTAACATTTTTTAAAGTGTTCATCAAGTTGAGAGCTCACATTGCACAAGAATGAAACATTATACAACTGGGCTGCCAGTGACTGTTAATCCTTGAACTATCAGCCCCTGGAATTTTCTATAGAGCGTGACGATTTAAACACCAAATGTCTCAGAAGAGTGGGGTGTGTGATGGGGATTCACAGAACATGTGATGCTTGGTCTCCTGTTTATGGCTGGGGACAGCTAGAGAGCACCAGACTGCCAGCTGTTACTGTCACACAGGCTGATTAGCCAGAGAAGGGGGAAAACGGCATTAAAGACGCATTCTGCTTTCCAGTGCCATCTCAGAATGCACCCGAATCACAAATGCTAGCACTCCAACATGCTTTAGATTCCACCCCCATCAATTTCTCAAAAAGCCTTCCCATTAACTTGGCCTAATGCAATTCTGGGTGCTGCCTTTTCTCAAACCCCCATGCTTCTCAATTTAGGGAGCACACTGGGGATATATTTGGAAAATATATTCTATTCAGACTAGTTAATGGCCTGTGTCCCCCTTTCAAAAAATGTTGTGGCGAGCTCAGCACTGTCCCCCCTTTTCCCTCTGGTTTCACCGACAAAGCACTCTGTTGCTCTTGGAATGGAAGGTAAAACCAGACCACTCCATTTCTGCAGAACTGAAGCATCTATAGAGGGCAGACTCTGTTGGCAGAGTTCCTCATGCAAGGACTCCAGCTTGGTCAGCTTTTTCCAGTAGTTATAGACTGCTACACGAAGTCAGAAAGTTCATCATCATCAGTTCTGAATCTGCAGCTTTGGTTTGGACTCAGAATTCCTATTTTGCAAGAACTGTCTGGTTCTATGGTGCCACCTTGAAGACCATATCTTCATGGTAAGAGAAGGTTAAAAATCTCCCTGACTGAAGCACAGGAGTGGTCTTAGATCCCTTCTGGTTTGAGAATGAACTACAGTCTCCATCACTCCCTGCACAAACGATGAGTATTTAATGAGGAGCTCTTTGTATTTATGAGGAGCTTGTGAACAAAGGGAAAAACAGGGCCCATTCCTTTTAGTCCACTCTGTATACACCAAAAACTCCTAAGGGATAATGAGAGTGAAGGGGGTAGCAAGAATGCAGAATGGGGTCCAAAATGTTCCCACCAGTGAAAGAAAAGGACTCACTCATCCTGTTCTCACTCACCCATAACACTCATTCCTCAAGGAGCTTTCTTTAGTTGGGGGTGTTTGTATAAGATCTTTTGTTTTAAATAATCTTTTCCATCCCCACATCATCTTTACTGTTCCTGCTTTCTTAGCGAAAAAGGATGTTAAAACCTAACCCACTGGAAAAAAATATGAATGGAGTTTTTGGCTTTGGAAGACCTGACCTGGTTCACCTGGTGCACTGAAGTGACAATTATTGTAGTGCAAGGGGCAGAGTAATAAAACGTTTGTCTCTCCAATGAAAAAACTCTTATGTCAATAAAGAACCTCTTCAACCTTAAAGAAATAAAGTAATGCTAACTGCAAACATTTCACAGCACTCACAGATCCAGTAACGCCCAAAATTAGACACGAGGTGAATCATCTGCAGTGCCATGCAGGTGCTTTCTACCCTAATGGGCACAAAAATAGCTTTTCTGACCTAAGGTTCAAAGTCAACACAGAAGAGAACACAGATGAATCCTGCAAGTGTCCCGGTGACTTTTCTCATGCTCTCCCCTACTTATGGAACATCCTCTCTACTTTGATTTGTCAGGCTGCTTCCCTCTGCTCAATTATACCATTCCTGGAAATACTCCCAGTTCTACATTGCCCAGGAAAGGAAGTCAAGAATGTTCACTGTCTAATCTTGTCTTGTTTTAACACCCATCCCCTCCCCCACTGCTGCTCATTATGCCAGCTCTTCAAGTCAAGTCTAAAATTTGGGCCCAACCGTGAAAAAGGATGCACACAAGCAGACCCAGAGGAGCAAGTGGGGTTTCAGTGAAGTCCCTTTCCAGGGTCAAGGCCTTTGACTGTATACTCTTTCAGGCAGTGGCTGTGTTTTGTGAAGGACCCAGACACTCTTGGTTGCTACACAGTAATAAATAATTAAACCTCCTTTCCCTAACCAGGTTAGAGTTCACGGAATTTATCCTCACTGTGACCTTATGCTGTTCCAGGGATCTGTGCTAATCCCTGGACAACTGAATGTGCCCAGGGAATCCATTTCCTGGCAATATGCTGAGTTTCAAGCAATCCCACCTCGCTAGCTCCAGCACATAATTAGCACAGAAAGTAAATCTCTGTTGCTCACCCCAGTTCAGCCACCAGGAACCCAAAGTGTACCAGGCCAGTTTCTAAAGTAATAAATAGTTTTTAAGAAGAGATTTTTAAAATGAGCAAATGAGTTCTGCCCCCCTCCAATAATCGCGAGGGAGGAGCTGTGAGCTCCGTGCTCATAACTAACCTGTCAATTAGCTTGCCCTGCAGGATAACAGGAGAAAGGTCAATACCGTCAATCTGTCTGTCACTGGGAGGCTGCAATCCCGCTAGGGAGAGGCTGGTGGTGAAGAGATCCATCACATTACCCAGCTGATGACTCACCTGAAATCGACAAGACAACGAAGAGCATTTGCACAGACTTTCCATACAAATTCAAGCAGACGAGGCTGCCTGCCTCTTTGCTACAAAAGAGCTGCTTTCTCAATCCCATTCCTTTTTTGCAGCTCTCAAAATTTCTCACCTGGGGCTTGCTCCTGCTCATATCAGAGTCACATGCAAAGTCCCCATTAGCTTCTAGAGGGCTGAATCAAGCCCTTCCTCCTTTCATGTTGTTTTTTATGGATTTTTTTTTTAAACCTTTCCCTTTACTTCACCCACTTTCCATTCATTGATTCATACTTTGTGGTGCTTAGGGCCCCCTGGTGTGCATAGGCAAATTATTACTCATTCTGAGATTGAAAAAAATCAGTATTCCATACAAAGTTCCCCTTGATTTATTCCATCCATTGGCCCTCTCCAGAGCCCTGCATTGGCAGGGGTGAGCTCCCAGCAAGTACAGAAGTGGGTGGATGGGGAGTGATCTTCAGGGCCCAATGACCTTGTCTACAAACCATTTTCAACAATTCTAGAATGGTAAATCTGAAATATTTTAGAATATTTTTATCAGGGAGGAAAAACCACCATTTTTTGGCTTTAGTGGTTTTTTAAGAGGTTTTTAAATTTAACTGGCAGCCATATTTATAATTCCTTCTGTCTTAATTATTTCTGTTTTAAAAGCAAGCAAACCACACAGTATTTGTTTCCACCGATTACCTTCTGACTGATTTACACACACACACACACACACACACACACACACACACACACACACACACACACACACACACACNCACACACACACACACACACACACACACACACACACACACACACACACACACACACACACTTTCTGTGCTATGCTACTATGCTAGGAGACTATCATCTGCCTTGGGATGGGGAATTAACCAACATTACACAAATTTGAGGCCGATATCTTCAGTCTAGTGAGAGAGTATGAGCGCTTTGCGACAAGATGCACCAGTACCAGATGTGACCCAACAGAACCTTCCCAGGCATACCGCAAACTCGGAAACAAAGAGCCATGTGACCCAATTCAACATACTTATACAGTGGAGAAAAAACATTTACTTTCTTTTCCATCCAAGGCAGATTCTCATGTTCTACCAATATACTGAGGATACCAATATATCGGTCATAACATCATAACCATCAAAGCCTGCCTTATCCATGAATCTTCCTGCTAATAAGTAATGGATCTCCATTTACTAAGCTGACTCTAAAAGAGTATTTAAATACCGGAGCAAATTATGATAAAAGAGGAACTCTGCAACATATCAGCTCAGTTGTTTTAGTTTCTTCAGCCCTATTAAGGGGAACAAACTATCTTCTGAATTACTAAACCTCTTGCTCTAAGTGGCTAGATGGCCAATAGGTTGAAAAAGTGAACATCTAAGGATTTAAGCGGGGAATTGAAAAATATTTCTGAAAATTACAGTATTTTCCTCTTTCCAAAAACAACAGGCTGCATGCTGGGCTTGCATTTGGGATGGATTAAGCGTTTAACATTGCAATGTCACTCTGCTGGATTACAGTCATTTCAATTCTTAACCATTTGAATTCATCACAAAACACTGACAAGAGCATTTAATACTGAGGAAGGATATGGGCAAAACTTCCCCTGTTCCCATGCAGGAGAAACAGAATGCAAAGCAGCAAGCATAGAGAGGGCCTGATCCTGGAAACCTTTATTTATGAAAATAGCCTTCAGTCAGTAGAGTAATCTGACTGAAATTACTGGGATTACTGGCATGTGAAAGGTTGCGTAGGATCAGGCCCATAGTTTGATTCAGAGCTTTTGCTGCACTGAGGTACTTTGGAAGAGGCTAGGATCAGGCTGTTTTTGTGGGCAGTAAGGATGGGAAGGGGTTAAATCACAGGACCTGAAATATTAAACGGTTCTCCACATGAGCAACACAAGAGGCAGGTATGTACACGAACTCTTCTAAAGGTTCATCTCCTCATTTGGAGGAGAGGATGGAGGGAAACTGCTTGTAACTTTCTCTGCTACACAACCTCGGAGAAGGAACTGGAACAGTCCCATTTTACAGTGAAACTGGACGTACTGTTTTAGTTTTATAATGTGCACTGGTACTGGGTGATCCATATTTTCTCCCTTCAAAACAAACCAAACCAAACCTACATACACTGCACCAAATCCTGCAATCCTTACCCAGGCAAACCTCCCATTGCCTTCCACCCCAACAACTAAGTCAGACACCAATGAGACTGCGGCTCACTGCAAATACATAATGGTTACACACACGCTCCCTGTTCCTTTGCAAGAATGACAGACGCGCCTTTTTATTGCTGATTCAAACACTAACAAAAATGCTGTTGTGTAGCGTCAGATACAGAGATCTGGGGAGGGGTCAGGCCCCACTGACCCCATTTTGATGGGACCTAGATGTTGCTGCTGATGCTCCTTACGCTCTACTGTCTCCACACTGCTCTCTTTGGGTACACCTACCTACACTGCAAAAAATAAACATCACATTAAAAAGGATCCACAACAGTGTGTCTCAGAACAACTGACTTAGGCTCATGCTACAGGACTAAATATAGCGGGGCAGACATTCCTGCTTGGGCTGGAGTCCGGGCTCTAAGACCCATCCCCTTCTCCAAGCTAGCATGAGTCTGTCCACTAGGGCTGGGAGGCTCACCCCCAGCTGCAGTGTAGACATACCCTTAGATTGTCGGCTCCTTAGAGCAAGGCTCTTGCCTTGTGTGTGTGTTTTGTAAAGGGCTGTGCACACGTTAAGAGTGCACAGACATTAAATAATAACAATGTTATCCTCCTTCAAAGAAGCTATCACATCCATTCCTGACAAAGGTGGACAACTTCACACACCATGAGGTGCTGAGTCTCGTATGCTCGCCCCCTGCTCCTTACCCTTTGCACGTCGCAGGCATTGTGAGGTTGGAGAAATGCCATGTGAAGGATTTGAGAGATTAATAAAGGGGATATTTGGCACATGATATAGTTATTAACGTGCCTGCTCTCCATGTACTCCTGCTGCAGCAGGAATGAACAGGATAGCTAGCATGTAAGACTTTTTGTAATTAGGCCTTTCACAGTTTATAAGGCAAATCCAAAAAAAAAAAATCACTTTTCATGTCGCCACTCAATCCTGTCACCTAAATCTTTTGGCTAACAGACTGCAAGAAGCAATAGCCAAGCTGAGACGTACTATCTAATTTATACACTGTGACAGTCCTCTGGGGCCACCACTGACTTCTTGTACTGGCCTTTATTAAACATAACCAGATGTAGATGGCTCCCTTTAATCATTCAATTACGGTTCTGGTCTCAGACAACATTCTTCCGTGAAGCAGAGAAAACTTCTTAAGGAAATTAAACGCCAGTGCCACAGCCACTTGGATTTATCTGTGCTCTGCAGCACCGTGAAGACAGAAAAAAATAAAAAGGGTTAATATTTATAAAACTTTGAAGTATTTTCAGGGAATTTTTTTTAAATTACCATTTTCTCCTGTCAACAGCACTCTCATTCTAGTTGCCTCTTCCATTTTTTCTTAAGAAAAATAAAAATCCAGAGAGAGTAACAGCCCAGAGAAAATAAATAACAGATAAAAGAAGAGCGAGATCAGATATTCCTCGTATCAGTGAGGAACAGCTGGCATTACGCACGTAAGAAGGGCTCCCCCCCCCCTTTTTTTTTTAAATAAACTCTCAGTGAACACATAACGTCTTTAAGAAAATGAAATCCTTTTGCTGTGGGCCACGTTGCGGGAAGAAATAGTCACCACTGCTGTTATCAGTGCTTTCAAGCTTTAACTCTGAATCAAAGGCGACAATTAATAAAGTCGCCCCCGCCAGGAAAGGAAAGGAGAAAAGCTAAATATTTGAAACTGGGTGAACAAATGTCAGGGTGTTTTTAAATAAAATCCTTTTACAGTTATCACAGCGAGCAGACCTGATATCCCTGTCTAATTCAATTTCAATTTGCGCCCCATGGGAGATAGTGAAGAAAAGGTTGCAATGCTGTCTTTGGGTTGATATGTTCTTTTCTCCTTCAGGGAGCAGGAACTGGGGAGGGAAGGGGAGGAGACACGCAGAAAGAGAGAAGGAGAAGATTCAAATACCAGCAGAATATGAATTTCTTTCAGCTAGATCTTTCCAGAAGGCAGACGTGATGCAGGGAATGTTTAAATGTTGACTTGTTATGAATTCACCTGGAAAATGGAGAGGGGGAGGAAGCTACAGAAAGGGTGTTTGTGTGTGAATAAACATGCCAAAACGGGGGGCCAAAAGGAACTGAATTTTGATGCCAACACCAGCAGCAGCCTCCTGTGGCAAGACCCCCACCAAGCCCCAAACTGGTTACCTATAGCGCTACTGATGTTCCTATTAGAACTGTCCACTTGATTTCCTTTATAATTTCTACTCAACATTCCTTTTATTTGAAATAAAGAAATACACCCACTAAAAAAAAAGAAGCTACAAGTCAGTAAGATTGTCAGCATAAGAACATAATGGCCATACTGGGGCAAACCAATGGTTCACCTAGCCCCGTATCCTGTCTTCTGACAGTGGTCAATGCCAGGTGCTTCAGAGACAATGACCAGAACAGGCAATCATTGAATGATCCATCCGCTATTGTCCACTCCCAGCTTCTGTCAATCAGAGACTAAGGACACTAAGAGCATGTGTTTGCATCCCTGGGCATGTTGGCTAATAGATATTAATGGATCTATCCTCCATGAACTTACCCAATTCTTTTTTGAATTCTGTTATAGTTCTGGCCTTCACAATATCCCCTGGCAAAGAGTTCCACAGGTTGACTGTGCGTTGTGTAAAGAAATACTTCCCTATGTTTCTCTTAAACCTGCTGCCTATTAATTTCATTGGGTGATCCCTCTTATGTTATGTAAAGGAGTAAATAATACTTCCCTATTCACTTTCTCCACACCAGTCATGATTTTATAGACCTCTGTCATATCCCCTCTTAGTCATCTCTTTTCCAAGCTGAAAAGTCCAAGGCTTTTTAATCTCGCCTCATACAGCAGTGTTCCATACCCTTCATCATTTTTGTTGCCCTTCTCTGTACTTTTTCCAATTCTAATATATTATTTTTGAGATGGGGCGACCACAACTGCATGCAGTAATGAAGGTGTAGGCATATCATGGATTTATATAGTGGCATTATGATGTTTTCTGTCTTATTATCTATCCCTTTCTTAATGGTTCCTAACATTGTTAGCTTCTTTGACAGCTGTTGCACATTGAGCGCATGTTTTCAGAGAACTATCAACAATGACTCCAAGATCTTTTCTTGAGTGGTAACAGCTCATTTATATCCCATCATTTTGAATGTATAGTCAGGATTATGTTTTCTAATGTGAATTATTCTGCATTTATCAAATTTCTGACCATCAACAAGGAGGCATGACCCTTCCAGAGAATGCTTTAACTCCAGTAGTTTGGTGGGGCTGAGCAACCGAATGGCGCAGGCAACAGGATAGGGAAACTTTCAACAGCAGGTTACTGCTTTGAATGTGGCCTCGGTCAACAGTAACCAAAAGTTGTCACCATTTGATAGATGTTTGGTCATCACTATGAGACAGTTTGTGGGTTCACTCCAATTCCTGGTGGACTTGTGTCCATTGTAAAAGCAGTATTACTAGCGGGCAAAGTTCCCGACTGATATAGCAGAGAATTCAATGACTACATGGGCACTAACACTGAATTAACCTCTGACTCCTCCCTCCTGGTCAGGTTGGGAAGGTAAAATCTTCAACATACTATATGTAAAATAGACAAACTGTAGAAGGGAACTCTCCACTGACTATGTCTAGAAAAGGCAATTATTAAGAAATAACTATGCACTATAAAAACTATACATTCGACTGTAACACTAGAAGGCAATGGCAGAGTTGCGCTACCCAAAAACCTGAAGCAATGCTGTACTTCTCACCTGAGGACAGTGCTGCGGTGGGCATCAGACTGCAGGAGCCTTGATTGCAAGAATACAAGCATAGAAGACCTATCAATATCTGTTATTATGTATTTATTTACAGATCTCACCCATACTAGCACATCCACAACACAGAGTGAAGCAGCACATTATGGACCACAGGTTTGAAAAGCAGTCTGAGCCCAATCGGAATTGTGGGAGCACAACTCCTCTCAGGATTAGACCTCTATATGTGTAACCATTTGGTGGCCAGTTTCCTGAAATGGGGCTAAATCAAGCAAGGAATTAAGCGTATGCCTAAAGTGAAGCATATACTTAAGTGTTATTAAAGTCAATGAAGGCAGATCCATCAATGGAGCTATGCCAATTTACATCAGGTGAGAATCTGCCTAATAAGAAGACTTAAGCATGTGCTTAAAGTTAATCATATACATAAGAGCTTTTCTAAATAGAGGTAGCTTGCCTTTGTGTGTGTACCCATGGCAGTATGGCACCTCAATTGGGTGTGCCAATATGTTAACCATACATAAATGGTTGATCGTACAAATTTAGGTTAAACTTTCAGTTGTTTCTAAAAGAGCAAGCAATTCACCACAAACTAACACATTGAGCTCCAATCTGTGGCAAACATTTCTTACCATCACATAAAATAGCTAGCTACACTACAAGATTACTGTTGTTAAGTTATTGCTAAAAACATTTCCTTGCCTTTATTCTTAATTATACCTTAGAGTTATTTTTTCATATCTAATGTACCTGTCCCCATTAATAATGGCTCTTTACTTTAGGCACTTTACTCAAAGTTTGTACATACAAACCAAAACAGTCAGTTTCAATTTTGTGTTCTCATGGACTAGTCCAAAGTTACTTATGCTTGGCTTGCAAGGACTTCATGGGAATGTTTAAATTTAAACAATAAACTGTTTTCATTTCAAATGTTAAAGAATCATAAAAACATTCCTATTAGGTTTTGTAAAACCTTTAAAAATGACAAACTCAAATTACCCTTGTGCTCCAAATTTTAGGCCAAATCTGACAGTGGCCCTCTAAATATGTTCTATAATTTATCTTTATCAGATTTAATGGATTTACAACATTGAAAAGGAATGTAATTAGAAAAATAAATGTTTTATAAATATTTTGCGATCTTGGGCACAGTGTCGAGTTGATGAAGTATCACTTCTTTCTGAATAAAAGACATCTACAAAGGGGAGGGAATGTATATTATTTAACAGGAATCCTGCCTCCTGGAGAGCTGATTAAATCTTTCTTTAACGACTATTGGGACAATTTCCTGCACATGCTGGTATTGCCACCTGAGGATTATTTTAGAATGAGCATCATTTTAATCTCTGTGCAGGCAGGAAATAGCAACATTCTGGTACACAGACCTACCTCTCTGAGTGAAACTGCTATCTAGCCACAAAAAACAGGAGTGTCTGGTTTAAAATCACTCGATGCTGCAGGACACGCAGAATACATCCAGAAAGCATGTTCCTCCACTGCAGAGGGACACACAGTAACAGGAATGTCCTTGCATTCCATTTGATCGCATTGATAATCCACTAAAAATGCTGGGGATACAGACGTATGATCCAACAAAAGTGAAGGGGTTAAACAGACCAGGAAAACAAAAAGGTATCTGCTGGCTAAAGTCAAACCCCTTAGTGGTCATAAAAAATCCAATCATGTGCATTCACGGTATAAGATTGCAATAATGTAATTAACTGATCTTACTGTATATACATCAACCAATTCTTTACTTAATCAGATCCCAGGTTTTGACACAGTGATTCCATTGAGAATGTGCTAAAAGCCCTGAACCAAAGACCATTGAAGCCAATGGGACTCCTTCCATTGACTTCAGTTGGCACTGAATTGGGCCTAAAATTGTTAAGGCCAGATACTTACGTGTCCTGCAGGTATCTGGCCTGGCCACCAAGCAATAGCTGGCTCCCTCATCCCACCTTCAAAAGTGGTTTGTTTACCACACAGAAAGCGACCATTGCTACCTCCTATAGGAAAGAAAATTGATAAACACTGTGATGTTTTTCCTGTGGATGCTTGTGAAGGTCTTTTCAGCAGGAGAGAAACTGACTGATTAGTAGACTAGCTAGGGAGTGCTATCAAATGCATAAAGGAAACAAACAAAACAAAACAAAAAATTTTTGTTCACTTCTTTCATTTATAGGAATCTTAAATGTTTCTTGTGAGTGAAGGAGGTAAAAATTGATCACACATTGAATGAGTCAACAATGGGACAGAGGTGCAAAAAAGGCCAATATCATTCTGGCGTGTATTAACAGGAGTGTCAGATCTAAGATATGAGCAGTAACTGTCTTGCTCTACTTGACACTGGTAAGGCCTCAGCTGGAGTCCTGTGTCCAGTTCTGGGTGCCACCCTTTTAGAAAGACCTGGACAAACTGGAGAGAGTCCAAAGGAGAGCAACAAAAATGATAAAGGATCTAGAAAACCTGACCTATGAGGAAAGGTTAAAAAAACTGGGTATGTTTAGTCTTGGGAAAAGACTGAGGGGAGACTTGATACGTCTTCAGATACATTATGGGCTCTTACAAAGAGGACAATGATCAACTGTTATCCATGTCCACTGAAGGCAGTGCAGCAAGGGGGATTTAGGTTAGATATTAGGAAAAACTTTCTAACTATAAGAATAGTTAAGCACTGGAACAGGTGAGCAAGTCAGGCTGTGGAAACTGCATCATTGGAGGTTTTTAAGAACAGGTTAGACAAACACCTGTCAGGGATGGTCTAGATCAGTGGTCTCCAACCTTTTTATGCCCAAGATCACTTTTTGAATTTAAGGGCAACCCAGGATCTACCCCACTTCTTCCCCAAAGCCCTGCCCCTTCCTCGAAGCCCCGCTCTGCTCTCTCCATCCCCCCACAACCTCCGTCGCTTGCTCTCCCCGACCCTCACTCACTTTCACCGGGCTGGGGCAGGGGTTTGGGAGGGAATGCGGGCTCTGGGCTGGGGAAGAGGGGTTTGCAGTATGGGACGGGGCTCCGGGCTGAGCCTGGGGCAAGGGGTTGGGGTGCACAAGGGGGCAAGCTCTGGGAGGGAGATTGGGTGCAGGAGGGGGCTCCAGGCTAGAGCAGAGTGTTGGGATGCAGGGGGGGTACAGGGTGCTGGCTCTGGGCAGGGAGTCAGGGCTGGGGCAGGGGGTTGGTGTGCAGGAGGGGGTACAGGGTGCTGGCTCCAGGAGGGGGTTCAGGGTGTGTGCTCCAGCTGGGCGGCACTTACCTCGGGCGGCTCCCGGTCAGCAGTGCAGCAGGGCTAAGGCAGGCTCCTTACCTGCCCCAGCCCCGTGCCGCTTCCGGAAGGGGCAAATGCGCCCCTGTGGCTCCTGGGGTGGGGAGGGCACCTGGCTCCGTGAGCTGCCCCTCTCTGCAGGCATCGCCCCCTCTGCTCCCATTGGCCACAGTTCCCCGTTCCCAGCCAATGGGAGCTGTGGGGGAAGTGCTTGCAGGCAGGAGCAGTGCGCAGAGACCTTTGCCCCCTCTCTTCCGCCCCCAGGGCTGTGGGGGGGTGTTGGTCGCTTCTGCAAGTGGTGTGGGGCCAGGCAGGCAGGGAGCCGGACTTAACAGCAGCCCCGCTGCATGAGCGGAGATCGCGATTGACTGGGAGAGTCTCCAGGATCGATCAGTCGATGGCCATCGATCGGTTGGTGACCACTGGTCTAGGTAAACTTTGGTGCTGCTTCTGCACAGGTGGGCGGGCTCAAGGACCTCTCGAGTCCTTCCGGTCCTACATTTCTATGATTCGATGAACGTTTTCAGATTGAAATGTGATTTTCTAGGGTCCTTTTAAGATACGAGTGTCATTGGATATAGACAGGACGACGACAAAAGTGAGATTACATTTTATTTCCCCAGGAAAGCTCGGCTCAGAGACGGTTTGCATGGAAGGTCCCCACTTTTGATGCAGCCTTACAGCTGCACTGACTGAGGAACAGCCAGGAAAGTCATGGGATTTGCCCAAGGCCACACAGATTCAGCGGCTCAGCTAAGGTTAGAACTCAGGAGCCTCCCATCTTGTGGCCTGATAATCACAAGACTACCTGACCTCCAACGCGGGGGAAATCAAATTAATCTGCTCAAGAATAGAAGCTTGAAAACAAGAGAACAACTGAAGTGCAGCAAAGCTGTCCATGGCAGGGAATGTTTATTCTCCTTGACATCGTTTCATAAAGCTAAACGCATTGGGACTCCTGGATCTTTTATAATGATCCAGAAAACTCAGATATGCATTCGATAATGGCCCTCGAATTTGTCTTCTTAATTAACTAATACAGGAGACTTAGCAGTTCCCTGTGTATGTCACTTCTGCACACACAGTATCAACAACAGATTAAGAGAGAAGGTGGGAGCAAGTATACAGGCGGTAGGAAGCTAATGTACTGCTTTTAAGAGTAAAATAAAAAAATATACCCATCAGCACCGGGGCACAGTACAGCACGCACATGTGCTTGTCTAAATATGAGTGTGCCCCGGTGAGCAACTAACACAAGCATGGACTGGAGGCAGAACTCTAGTTCTGAACACTCCCGAACTTTGAGGCTTCTCTTATCTATATAAGGGACCAAACCAAAACCTCAGATGTCTTTGTCTTCAGACTCTGAGAGTATTTGGATCTGGACCCGAACTTCATAGCTGAGGTCCAGCTCTGTTCATTAGACACTTACCTTGTTTAGGTGCTGAAATAAGAGCAGCTCCATTATCAGATGTGAAAAACACAAACGTGTTCTCACTGATGCCCAGGTTTTGAAGGGATTTTAGGATTTTCCCAATGCTGTCATCAATTTCTCGCACTGCGTCACCATACCTGAGATAGTAGAGATTACAAACATGCAAGCCAGTAAAGGAGGAGAAATAGTTTAAACCAGGTAGTCTTACAGAACATAGAGCACTCCATTAAAGCCCACAAGCATACTGAATTAATTGTGCTGAAGAGGGAAATAATTCACCTACACATCAGGTACCATAATAGAAGTTTACCAGTGTCACTTCGTAACTTATGTCTCTTTTATCTGCAGAAAGCAGCCTCTCTTGGATATTCAGACTCTCCAATTTGCTAAGATCTGAACATTCTTGGACAGAGACCAGCAATTGAGATAAATGAAGCCAAGTATAAGCAGAGGCCACTTTTGCCATGAACTGAGGCTAATCAAGTAATTTTGATTATAGATGCTAGTTTGAAACTGTGATCTTAAAAGCAAGGTCCATTATATCTATAGAGCTCTCCTTCCCCCACTGTAAATTGCATTTTCCATGATGTGGAGCCTGTTGGCTGTTCTGATTTACAGGCTTTTAAGCCAGACTAATCAAACTATGTCAACAGACTAACAAAAGCACCCATTCCACAGAACAGCGTTTCATTACTCACACGGTGGGCCAGGGAGCTTAGATTTCACCCACATTTGTATCACACCATCTTTATTTTGGTTTACAACAAATATATTAAAGATCAAACTGGACACAGTCTTTTTGGAAAAAAAATACTGAAAGGAAATTCCATGCTAGCTAGTATGTGTATTTATACATGCATGCACGCACACACACACTTTTAACAAGTGATCTATGTTACTTCAGTCCAATAAATATTGCTGTGGTTTTCTACCATCACAGTAGGCAGCAGAAATCAAATAGAAGGTGACTTACAACCCTCTCTGGCTAGTGCCCAAGAAATGTTTGGAGGCATAAACAGGAGCATGAGTAGCATCAATAGCCCAATAGAGAAAGAATGGCTGATGACTGGCTTGCTGCCTGCTAATAAAGTCGAGAGCTTCCTGTAAATGACAACAGAAATTAATGTTAACAGGATCATCTTCCGCCATCTAAAACCCTCAACCTAAAGTAACAAAAAAGGGCTGTGGGTTATAAAGCTATATGAGTATAATGTATAAAGAAAATGTATAATACCTGTAAGTAGATCTGAGTTAAGTTTGCTTCCCCTGTCTTCAGATCAATTTTGAAATCTTCATAATATCTTAAAATAAAGCAGAACCAGGAAAAAAGAATCAATACCCGTGGATCACAGAACCAAAGGGCTGTTCTTCCCTATTATTTATATGGGCAGGTCATTGTTGTTACTCAACAAAAGGACAGAGACTCACCACTTATGTAACCAGCCCTTTCTCAGAAACCGAAAAGAAGTTGATGATGTTTTTTATGTTAGGAGAGACCAGTGCAATTGCGAGGTCAGAAGAAATGGTGGGATGTCATGATGAAAACATACAAAGGGTTACCGCAAACCGGGAGGGGAGAAATCAAAATGCCTTCACTAGGGGAATGGAATCAGTTTCCAAAAGAGGCACAGCTGGATGAGCACCTCTGGGAGATGGTTTAGAGCGGCAGTGGTCCATGAGCACATTTCAGCAACATGCAGTTTGTTCTGGGCTCTCTAGCCTGCCACAACCCCAGCAGCCAACATTCACCCCTGATGTTAGCGGCATCGCTTGTGACAAATGCCTGGTGCAATACCTGGTTTGAATATGTGAACGCTCTGGCACGTAAGGGAATTTTGGGCACCCCCTTGTCCCTTTCTTAAGTGCTCTGGCCTTTGAAGCCTTTCAGCCTTGAGCACCAGAGCATTCCATCATTAAAAAGCAAGATGCCAGATAAAAGCCCAGCACTAAGCAGCTGGGATTTAAGTTCATCTTTTGAGGTCGGGATGAGGATGCCAGGATCCCACCAGGTAACAGCTGAGGAGTTCAGACTAAAATTTAGCACAGATCTAGTGCTTATAATCTTCAAGGTGCTTTAAAAACATTAACAACCCCATAAAAGTAGGGCAGTATTAATGTTCCCATTTTACAGATGGGAAAACTGAGACACAATATGAGAGCCAGGCTTAGAACTCAGGAATTTGTTTCTTAGCCCTGTGCTTTAACCATTGGATTGTGCATCTCTCTCAATAAGCAGGTAAGTCTGGGAGTGGGAAAGGAAGCTGGAAGATCTAGCAGGCATTGCCCAGACACAAACGCTCTGAATCCTTCTGGCTGCCAAGATCCTCCTCCATAAACACCTTCCTCCTCCAATGGTAAGTGTCCCATCTCGACTTGCCCTCTCAGCTGCAAAAATCCTCCTACTCCAAGTGACAAATGCTCTAAACCTAACACCGTCCTCCCACAGATGCCAAAATCCTCTTGCACGCTCTCCTATAAGAAATCCTCCTCACTTTGGCTCGGCACAGGGGTGGGCAAACTTTTTGGCCTGAGGGCCATGTTAGGGTTCCGAAACTGTATGGAGGGTGGGTGTAGTGTATTAAATTGCTCTCTGTAGGAATGTGCTACTTACGGTGTACTTCTTACGGCTGCCAGTCCTGGTGCTCCCTAAGCAGCACATTCCTATGGGAAGCAATTTAATACTCTCGCAGCCCCGCTGCTCAGAGTGCTGGTGGCACAGCGAGCTGAGGCTGCAGGGGAGGGGGGACAGCAAGGGAGGGACCGGGGGCTAGCCTCCCCAGCCAGGAGCTTAAGGGTTGGGCAGGATGGTCCCACGGGCTGGATGTGGCCTGCGGGTTGAAGTTTGCCCACCTCTGGCTTAGCATGATTGCAAACAGTCACCTGGGCCTTACACTGCTCCCAGTCAGTCGTCTCTGGTCTAGGGACAAAAGTCCTGAGCAAACAGAATGGGGGTGGGAAGGGAGCCGAAATACATCCCCTTCAGTGGGTCCCTTTCCCACTTTAACAATTCTAGGATTGCCAATTCACTGCATGTGCTGAAAACGCTGTGTGGTACATGTCAGATGATATTTGAACCAGTTCATCCCTTATGACTGACATTTCCTTCGCTCATGTCCAATAATTCTTGGCATGGTGTGAGGTTTCTGGAGACTGCTGCCCATCCAACCAAGCCACGGTGTTACTGCTGTGTCTGATCCAGGAGTATTTGCCTGCCTCTCCTAACTGAAGACAGCTTGCTGATTGAACGCTTGTCTTTCAGTAGACCACAGGACAGCTGAATAAGACCACAGGGAAAGCAAAGAAAACAAGCCATTGATAACTTCCAAAATATTTTTTTAAATGAGCCATGGAGCAAACAGCTGAATTACCTGCCAATCATTTCCCTGTCCCTATAAACAGGGATGTTTGGGGTGGCTTTGTTATCGTAAGGTCCAAAATGGCAATTAGGGGATCCAAACCATTCATCAAATCCATGCTTCAAGGGGTGGAATTGGGGTCTGTGACCCAGATGCCTAGGAACAAAAGCCACAAAGAGTTCAGGAGTCCATTGCAAAGGAGTAAATAGTAATCTTCTCAGAACTAGGTAGAAAGAAACATCTTTCAATGACGTTGAAGGAAAACTTCAGTGATTAGTTACAGTCCTCTGGATAGCCAAATAAATAATGACTAGACAAAAAGGTGCATTCAAAGGAGATTATAGAAATCCCTGCCACTGTTCCAGTAGCTCCACTAAGTCATTGTCCAACTTCTCTTCTCTCTAAACACGTTGATTATCTGTGATGATGGTGCCTTGGGTGGAGGTGCCCAGAACACACAGCAAAAATACATATAATCATTAATTTAGGGCTTAGGTCTCATTTCTACCAAGGCTCTTCTACACCAGTAAATTGTGTAAAGGACCCCAAAGTGTGTGTGATTTACAATTACATTTACTTTAAGGCCCTTTATGCCACCAGAGTGATGTAAAGGGGCTTTAGTGTAAATGACAATGAGGCCCTTAAAATGTACATATGAAAGCCACACACACACACACACACACACACGCACGCACGCTTCGGTTAACAGCTTTTTTCCTGGATATAAAATTTAAACTTTCCTTCTTTAGCTTCAGGCTACAGCTCCTTTCCTTCCACATCTTCTGGGACTGTGAATAACTCACTTCCTTCATTTGTGAAAGTATTTATAGATGGTCATTCTCTCACTGTCTCAACTGGACACATTTCTAGCTGAACATGCATGTGTCACTTCAGTCTTTCCTCATAGATCGTTAACCCATGGATATTTCTGTTGCCCTCTTTTGTACTGTCTCTAAAATTTGGGGACCAGAAGTCCACTCATTGGACTAAATTGGTCCCTGGAGTAAACCCGATGAGATCAATGGAATTACACCAGAGACTAATTTAGTCTCACGATTCCTGATCCGGTCACACACTGGCTGTGTAAATTAGAACCACAAATCTCCCTAGTTTTACAGGTGGTATCCCCACATCTATGTGCGTGCGCCTGCACACGCGCACACACACCACAACAAAAATACCCCTCGCTATCTTCACGGTGACTGGGGGCTTCGAAAACCTGATCTCCAGAGAGATTTTAAAAAGAAGGACAGTTTATAAAGGAGGCGAGTAAGAAGGAATACGAGAAAAGCATATAACATAAATAAATAATTAATGGGGTAGAGAAGGTAGATTATACTCTCCTGTTCTCTCTCTCTCATAACACAAAAATGAAGGAAGTCAATGAAACCCAAAGTCAGCAAGTTCAAAACTGAGCAAGGGGAATACTTTTACCACACAACACATAGTAAGAACATAAGAACGGCCATACTGGGTCAGACCAAAGGTCCATCTAGCCCAGTATCCTGTCTTCCAACAGCGGTCAATGCCAGGTGCCCCAGAGGGAATGAACAGAACAGGTAATCATCAAGTGATCCATGCCCCGTCGCCCATTCCCAGCTTCCCTGCCCATCTTAGCTAATAGCTATTGATGGACCATTCCTCCATGAATTTATCTAGTTCTTTTTTGAACCCTGTTATACTCTTGGCCTTATCATCATCCTCTAGCAAGGAGTTCCACAGGTTGACTCTGTGTGAATTGTGTGAAGAAATAGTTCCTTTTGTTTGTTTTAAACAAATGCCTATTAATTTTATTGGGTGACCCCTATTTCTTGTGTTATGAGGAGTAAATAACACTTCCTTATTTACTTTCTCCACACCAGTCATGATTTTATTGACCTCAATCATATTCCCCCTTAGTTGTCTGTTTTCCAAACTGAAAAGTCCAAGTCTTATTAATCTCGCCTCACATGGAAGCTGTTCCAGCTGTACCTAATCATTTTTGTTGCTCTTTTCTGTACCTTTTCCAATTCAAATATATCTTTTTTTGAGATAGGGCGACCACATCTGCACGCAGTATTCAAGATGTGGGCATACCATGGATTTATATAGACGCAATATGATATTTTCTGTCTTCTGTCAATCCCTTTCTTAATGATTCCCAGCATTCTGTTAGCTGCTGCACATTGAGTGGATGTTTTCAGAGAACTATCCATGACTCCAAAATCTCTTTCTTGAGTGGTAACAGCTAAATTAGACCCCATCATTTTATATGTATAGTTAGGATTACGTTTCCAATGTGCATTCCTTTGCATTTATCACCACTGAGCATCATATGACTGTGGAACTCACTGCCCCAGGATGTTACCGAGGCCAAGAACTTGGCAAGATTCAAAGAGGGACTGAAGATTTATAAGGATAACATAAAATTCAAAGAGACAAGGTGGGTGAGATAATATATTTTATTGGACCAACTTTTGTTGGTGAGAAAGACAAGCTTTCAAGCTTACGCATAGCTCTTCTTCAGCTCTGGGAAAAGTGCTCAGAGTAGGGTGACCAGATGTCCTGATTTTATAGGGACAGTCCCAATTTTTGGGTGTTTTTCTTCTATAGGCTCCTATTACCCCTCCACCCCCATCCCGATTTTTCACATTTGCTGTCTGGTCATCCTAGCTCAGAGTGTAACTACAGGGTAGAACAGATAAGGAGTTAACACATGTTGCAAGAGACCATTTGAGGTGAAGCGGGTGGTTAACATCTCCACAATCGAAGGACAAAAGGAGGGTTTGTGTGTTCCAGATTGTTATAGTGAGCCATAAATCCAGTGTCTTTATTAAGCCCATGATTTTTGGTGTCTAGCGGAGTTATGAATTTAAGCTCCCAGGTTTGTCTTTTGAAGGCGTTGTGCAGGTTTTCTTTGTTTGCCCAGCCTCTTCATGGGCCACTTTGAGGAAAAATTTCTGGACAAATGCACCACAAAACCAATGATATATCTGAGATACACTGATGAGATTTTCATCCTCTGGACAGACAACTTAAACTCCCTCAAAGATTACCACTACAACTTCAACAACCAGCACCCATCAAACTTTCTCTAGAACATTCCCACACCAGCACCAACTTCCTGGACACTATGATCAACTTCAACAATGGCGCCCTGCAGACAACTACATACAAGAAATCCCCAGATCACCACACCTACCTTCACCAATCCAGTAACCAACCCAAACACACCAAGACATCTGTTATGTATAGTCAGGCACTCAGATACCACAGAATATGCCCCATCGAGAAAGTCCCGGATACATACCTCAGCACACTTAAAACTACTTTTACCACACAAGGACACTCCGCCAGAGAAGTAGATCACATCAGGGATTGGGCCACCCAAATACTCAAAAAGAACCTGCTTCAATACAGCAACTGCCCCCCCTCCGCCCAACTGCACACTCCTAGTTGTCACTTACCACCCTGAATTGGAACCCATACAGGGTATCATCAAACAACTATAACCCATACTCGATGTGGACCACATGTTGAACGAAATCTTTCCTGAACTCCCTCTTCTGGCCTTCAAACAACTCCCCAACCCTGCCAAGCTCATCACCAGAGGCAAGCTCCCTACAGACCAGGACACACCACCTCAAAGCACCACCAGACCCTTCCAGATGCAAAACCTGCAGACATATCTCCACCTGTTGCGATGATCAACACCCCCATAACACACCTTTCAAGATCCATGGTTCCCACACATGCGGATCACAACATATGGTTTCCTCATCCAGTGCACTAAATGTCCCAATAGCATCTACGTGGGTGAAACCAGTCACTATGCTGTCAAATGAACTCACACAGAAAAATGATAAAAGACAAAAACACCCTATCACCTGTGGGCAAACACCTTTTACAGAACGATCACTCCATATCTGACCTCTCAGTCCTCTGCATAAACACCTTCAAAAGATGAGCCTGGAAGCTTTTAAATTCATAACTCTGCTAGATAACAAAAATTATGGGCTTAATAAAGACACTGGATTTATGTCTCATTTACAACAATCTGGAACCCACAAACCCTCTTTTCTCCTTCAGTTGTTAATTTCACCTTGAATGGCCTCTTGCAACATGTGTTAATTTCTTATCTTTTTCACCTTGTATTTAACTGAGACACTCTGAGCATCTTTCCTAGCGTTGAAGAGTTCTGCGTAAGCTCAAAAGCTTGTGTCTCTCACCAACAGAAGTTGGTCCAATAAAAGGCCATATTGAAATTCCGGGAGGCGGAGGGGTGCAACCTTTGGGGAGGAGTCACAGGACTCAGGACTCAACTGAATATGGGGGACAGCTAAGAAAGAACAGGGCAGAGAGTGGAGGTCACAGGTTCAAAACTAGGGATCTAGATAGGGACACCAAGCAGAGAACCCCGGACAACACTCACTGCTCTCAAAGCTGTCCAGGGAGCCAGTGGACGCTACCCAGAGGAACTCTGCATGGATGAGTGAGCCCAGGGAGGAACAGAAATAGGCCCCACAGATGCAAATCACCTCCCTATCCAGCATCCCCCTCCTGGTGTTGAAGATGGCTATTTTGGCCAGTGCCAGGAGGAGGTTGACTGAGGTCTCACAACTTTGTGGGGCCACAGACAGGGTGTGCATATATGAAAAGATGTGGGGAAAAGTGCAGCCAGAACCTCAACAGGAGGCTCTGGAGGAGTCAGATTAGGTGCTGCAACCTGGCGCATTCTAGATAGGCGTGAACCAGGATCTACCTCACACTGCAAGAGGGGCGGGCGTTGGGGATGGGGATGAACCACAGTAGGTACAGACCCGTGCTCACGGCTCCATGAAGGAGCCGCCAACTGATATCCCTAGCGGGCCATGAGTCTAGAGTGGCGTACAGGCTGGCCCACCGGGGGTTCCTCACCCTCCACAGGTGGTAGAAAGTCCCACCACTCACCCACCTTCTCTCTAATATCCTGGGACTAACATGGCTATAACAACACTGCAAATAATATTCAGAGTTGTAATAGCAAATACTTAAAAGAGAGGGTTAAAAGAGATATAAAACCTCATGTTTAAGGCTTAAACTAGTCGCTAACCAATCGGGGTTACGATGAAACTTTAATGGGGTCAGATTATCTCACATCTGCAGTTTCCAGTACCTTTCTGTGAAGCAGCTGATGTACAGCAATTCTTAGGTTCACAATGACACTGCATTGTGAGTTCATTTTTACTTTGCTTTTTATTACCCCTAGAAGGTTCTCCAGACTCGCTGCTTTCCAGATAACTATCTGGAACCAATATGTATTTTTGCTGCTTATTTCCTTTCCCTAGCTGTATGAATTTACATTTATTAGCACTGAATGTATCTCATTGCATTCAGCCCATTGATCCGATTTTTCCTGACCATTTTGTTGTTTGGATTTGCGCTACTAAATAATTCACTGTCTTAGGTTAGTTTACTTTCCTTCCAATTTCTGGGTTGCTGGAAAATTTGATCACAGTTGAATCTATACCTTTCTTTATATTGTTAATATTGTTAAATAATACGGATTCCATAACTGACTACCTTAATACTGGTCCCCACTTGAAGGTTGTATTATTAACAATTACTCTGTTGGTTACATGTTATATCCAGTTGGTATCTATGCAGTTTTGAAGTTTATTATTTATGCATTTATTTATTACATAGTACTACTATGAATTGTGAATTACCAGCATGGAGACCTAGAAACCCAATGGGACTCAATCACATCACACAAGTTCTTTATTGCAATTCAGATGTTCTATGCCCGCTGGCTTCTCTTCAACTACTACAATAGTAATCCCATCAAAGCAGCCTATTGTATTTGTTTGGCAGCTCTCCAGCTTTTCCCTCCTACCCTGCACAGGAACCACAGTTGCATTTAGTTGTCAGGTACCTCGCCTGACTGCCATGATTTATTGAAGATTAGGTTCACAAGTTCTGATGTTTCCTTTGCTAAGATCTGGGCCTGCATCCATAAGAGTCAATGGAGTTTTGTCAGTGACTTCAATGAGAACAGGATCAAGCCCTTAGTCCTTTTAAAATTCTTGGGATGTAGTTCACTCAGATCTTTGGTCAATACTCTCTCACTGTCTATTTATTTACCCTTTGCTCTGCTAGATTAGGCCATCACTCTTCTCTGTAGCTCTGTCTAATATCAGCATGTTTCCTTCATGTGACTGTATCTTCATTTCTATCCTAACATTCTGCTACTCAAAAAAAAAGATGCCTCTGGAGTTTACAAGTCAGACTTATCTGCAGAGGATCAATGATATACAGCAGGGGCCAAAGACAAAAAATTGTAGAGGGCAAGGGAAATGCTCCAACAAAACATCTCTGCGATTTCTGATGAAAATAAGTACAATGTGGTGCTGAATGAAAGCACAAAGGGTTGAGGGTTTGGGGCCTTTTTTTGCTATATCTATCTATAAAACAATAGCACGCTATTCCGAAATTAATCACAGCAGGTGGGAAGATCCTGCCCAGATTTGAAAAGACAGATGTTTGAGCTTCAAAAGGGGTTTTTTTGAAACTCTGGTTCTCCCAGTCTCTCCACACTACTAAACCACACACACACACAAACAAGAAATTTCAAGACAAGTTTACCATTTGCCAATGATCTTACTGACATATCCTGCCTTCTTCAGCAATTCTGGAAGCAGCAGCTCAGAACCTGGGATTCCCCCTACTATTTCCTGTGGTGTATAGGCTGTATAAAACAAGAACATGTTTTTTAACTCATCGCTATGGCTAGCAAGCAGGTCAGGAAAGCTTATGGACACTCATCCCTAGAAAGCTTATTTGACAGGACCAAAAATTGGGCTAGCTTAATGGTCCAACAATACTGTAGTAAAGGATTCAAATTCTCCAGCCCACCAGGACTCGGAACAAGCTGACTCAGCAAACTCACTGCTCCAGGGAAGGAAGCCCTTCACACATGCAGCCTTTGTTGGCTGGAGGGACGGTGTGGATGCAGGTGGCTGTGAGGAGAGCAAGTTGGGGCCGTTTGGTTTATACTTTTGCCAAACTGCTTGAAGTTATCTACAGCTAGTGCATTTTTATAAAAGTCAAAGGATTAGTTAAATAAAGGACAAATGGACTTGCTCAAAGTGCACTGGCTGATCCAAAATAGCGTGTCTCCAATATTTGCTAGTTGAGAACACAGGGCACAACCGCCAGTGAGTTAGGAGATACCCAAGTTCTCCCACTGATGCATAGTGTGAACCGATAGGTAGCTGTAAGTGTGTGCCCACAATGTGTGGTCTCAGAAAGCACCTGTAATTTTAGAATTAGACCAACCCAAAGACATTCTGAGCAGGTACATTCCTTCATGGGTGCTGGAGGAGAGCTCTCCTGGCAGGCAGCATCGTGTTATGTAACTCTCCTTGTTTTACTGGCCGGGAGAGGTTTACTTCTGTAAGACTGTATGAGGGGGTGTTTGCCCCACACAAGACTTGAAACCATTAAAAATGGCCAATTAGCCTTACATGACAGGCTGCATCTGGCGGAGAGGTAGGGACTACTAAGGCCTAACAGCTGATGAAGCCCTGCTGGGGGAGGAGTTGGGATAGGCTTATAAAGAGAGGAAGTTGGTGGGAGGAGAAGGGCTGCAGGGAGGAGCTCTGACGTCACTCCCTAGAGAGGAGGGCAGTTGGTCAGAGATGAGGAGGTGGCCTAGCGGGGAGTAAGCCCTGGGATCCTGCCTTAGAATACAGACTCTGGCAAGAACCCAAGGGAGGGGTGAAATAGTCACAGGGAGCAGAGGGGGGCAAGAAGATAGGGAAGAAAGGCACGAAAGAGGCCATGGAATTGGCAACAAGGTTGGAACTGGAGAAGACTGTTGTTGGTGGGCATAGAGTCCCTGGGCTGGAACCCCGAGTAGTGGGCAGGCCTGGACTCCCCTACTGGCCACTGGAAAAGTGGCACTGACTGGCCAGCAGATCAAAAGACTGCCTGAGACACAAAGAGGGAGCTACCTGAGCCCAGAAAGAGAGAGACCATGGGGTGAGCAACTGAAGGAGGGGGCGTTAGACTGGTCATGAACTAATCCCCAGATGAAGTACAAGGAGACGCCCCAGCAGTGAGTAGTAAACCCCATGACAGACTTGATTTTAAACAGCTTGTTCTTAAGCTAAGACGTTAACACCACATCCCATGTCACTTTTCTTCTTTCACTCAATGTTAATTAGCCCACCCAAGGAACCAACATCTCAGCCAGAAGAAGCAAACAGATTAACATCTTAACTTAGGTCTTTTTGCTTAATATGAACATTTGGCGATGTCCTTCCTTTTCAGCATCATGCATAAGAAGCAATACACTTCACACCTGTTCTTATTAATTGCAGTGGAGCTACATGCCAATCGCTTGTTGTCACTCTGAAAATGTACCTCCTGGAAAACCCATGAAGGTAGAGCACAGAGCCAAATGCCAATATTCAGCCATGCCTGCTGCCAAGCGAAAAGGCAAAGAATAAAGGAAGAAAAAGCATTTCTAGGAGAAGCAGCACTGATGTTCGCACCATTTCTGGCATGGGCATTCGTGGTGTAGAACCCATTCCTGATGGGAAGACGTCCCGTCAACAGCGCTGCTCGTGCTGCAGATAAAACAATCAAAACAAAGAAAGCATGAATAGGGGGTCTTATTTTCTTTATACAAATTCTCTGCTTCAGAGGTCATGTTTTGGCTGATGACAGCATGACGACTGGAGATCGTAGGGAATTTCTGCTATAGATTATTGCTTAGCTGATAAGAGGAATAATCAACCCAAAGGATCCTAAAGTGATGTACATACTTGGCCAGATTCTGATAACAGCCACACTAGCATAAATCCAAAGTGACACCTCTGATGTTAATGGAGTTATTCCAGTTCCACTGAGATTGCAATCTGGCCCTTGTGTGCAGAAAGCAGTTGACCCACTACTGAAACGTGACCACCTCCAGACAGGAAATGCAGCCGCCATTCTGTCCAAGTAACTTTAAACAGCATTTCTGGGGTGAGTATAAGGGAGACACATCTTAATCTAGCTCAGATAAATCAGTTATTTGCTAAACTTACATTCATTATCTTGCCTTGGCAAAACCGTTTTATCTACTTCTACAATTAACAAAGGCAAGGTATCCAGCTCTAGCATGATAGAGATCAAGGCTCTGATTCACGAAAGTAGTTAAGCAGATGTTTAACTTTAAGCATCTGCTTAAATCCCACTGAAGTCAATGGGACTTAAGCAGGCGTTTTAGTGCTTTCCTGAATGGGGATGGACTTAAAACATATGGTTACATGTTTTCCCGAATGGAGGCCTCAGAAAGTCTTTATATTTTAGCTGTCAGCTGGCAATCAGACTTGAAGAACCAGACACAGTGACAAAGATGTAAAATCTACATGGGACTCAAATGGCTTTGTCCCTTTTCCCCCTCTCTAAATCTCTTAGTGGCTAACAATGACAACAATGGGATGGAACATGTAGTTGCTCCACGCATGAAAGTCCCAGTCAATGGAAGTTCTGCCTATAGAACAGAATCAAGCCCATTGTGTGCTTCCTTCCTGTTGGATTTCTCCAACAAAGATTTAGATACTGTTTTGTCTGATTGCCCCAAAGAGGGAAGAGATGAAATAATTCAGCTGCAGAGGCCTGAAGGCTAAAACAGAATAAAAAAAATCCTTTAAATGAAGTGTTTTGATGACTAAAATACTGTTTTGTATGAACAGAAGATTGTAGTTTTTCCTCAAGCAAAAAAATGAAAAGGAAGCAAAATGCAAGATGAAAGCTCCAAATCCTAACACTGCTTTAAGGGTAATCACTGGTTTGGTTGCTGGTTTATGTAAGATGCTGGCAAACATCCTGATCTTCCCAGAAGGTGGCAATTTTCCATGGTAGTTTAAAGCTGAAGTTTACTTACATGGTGAGCACAGAGGGTTAGCAGTGTAGAAATTTGGGAAGAGCATCCCTTCTGAAGCCATCTGGTCCAAGTTAGGGGTTTCTTTAGAGGGCTCTCCAAACACTCCCAAATCACCCCAACCCATCTGCAGAAAAACCAGACCAAAAAGACAAAAGTCATTTTAGCTTTCTATAAACTACTGTACTACCTTCAGGACCAGAGTAGCATTTTTATTTTTATAAGCTTTTCTATAGTGCTCATCACTATAATATCTGAACACTTCACATACACAATATGAATTTATCCTCACAACCTTTCTGTGAAGTAGGGAAGTATTACTATCACCATTTACAGATCGAAACTGACAGACAGAGAGAGATTAAGTGACTTGCCCAAGGTGACAAAAGAAATCTATTACAAAACTGGGAACAGAACCCAGATCTTTTCAGTCTCAGTCCGGCATCTTAATTATAAAATTATCCACTGCAGGCCTACATTTCCAAATATTGGATATATGCAATCAGAAATGCACAGTGAAGATCGAAGTAAAAAAGTAGGGTTGTAAAATAACGGAGGGCATTGGGGGTATAGTTTAAAAGCAAAGCTCAGGAGAGAAGTGCGCCATTATCACATCAGTTCTCTTGGCCAGTGTGTCAGAGGATGGCCTTACCATAGTGTGGCTTAGGACAAAGATGTGTGGCTAATGTGACCACACAGCTCCTTCTCAGGAGCCTATTTTGTGCCAAAAAGGGAGCTTTAGAAAATTACCGACCTATCTGGCTAATTTCAATACTGAAAAATAAAACTGAAGCAAAAAGGGAGCAACTTACTGAGCAATTAGGCGCTGTGCCTGCATACTCTGCCTTAAATATTCAAAAGCTTTCTTTACTACAGTCACGTATCAGATGGGCAAAAGAAATGCAGAGGACATAATACATCTAGATATTGGGAAAGCTTTCGATGCAGTCCCACTTGAGAGTCTAATAGAGACATCAGAACGAGGCGGTTTGGACAAGAATGCTGCAGCATAGATACAGAGCTGGCTGACGGAGCGTGAGCGGAGAGCAATGAAATGGTACAACCTAAAACCAAGAGGTGGGATTGAGAAGAGTTCCAAAGGGGTCAGTGTTGAGTTCCATATTGCTCAATATCTTTACCAGTGATAAGGAAGGAGAAAAGAATAGTCTAGCCATCAAATTCACAGACACAACGGAGGAGGCACAGATACGTCAGTAAGATCAGAGAAATAGGCAAAAGCCCAAGGGAGGGTATTATTTTTATTACTGTGGCACCCAGAAGCTCCAATCAGGGCCTGTGCCCCATTATGCTTGGTGCTGTACAAAGATATATGGAGAGATTATTCCTGCCCCCAAAGGTCTTTAAATATAGAAAAAAATTAAAGTTCACTTGGGAGAAAATAATCCTGAATATGAAATGGCAAACATAGGTGGGCAGCTACATCAAGTCATCACAAGGCAGCCAGGTAGGTGATAGCTGTGAGTTGACACACCACCTCTGTCCATAGACACCCTCAATTAGCTTTCTGAGAAGCTCAAAACTACATGCAACACATTCCTGCCAAGAAAGAATCCAAATAAATAAATGCAGATCTTCGAAGAGAAGCTACCTGAGGGGATACTGCCAACTTAAAAATCCTATGTTGTAAACAAATACGTTTATTTAACTATGTTACTAACACCATCATAGATGGTTAAAAGCAAATAATTTTAAGACTAATTCATCTGTGATTATTTCTGCTCTTTATTTAATTTGTTTTTCTTTGCATTTTTCTCACTATGGGCACTGAAAATTAATGAAGTCAGCTTCCTTCTTATTGTTTGTTTCATTTTGAAGCTCTTAGTGGTGCAACGTTTGGATTTTAACTAGGGTTGTCGATTAATCTCAGTTAACTCACCCAATTAACTCAACAAAAAATTAATCGCAATTAATCGCAGTTTTGAAATTTATTAAATACCGTATTTTGGATGTTTTTCTACATTTTCTCATACATATTGTATTCTGTGTTGTAACTGAAATCAAAGTGTATATTATTTTTTATTACAAATATTTGCACTGTAAAAATGATAAACAAAAAAATAGTATTTTTCAATTCACCCATACAAGTACTGTAGTGCAATCTTTGTCGTGAAAGCGCAACTTACAAATGTAGATTTTTTGTTACATCACTGCACTCAAAAACAATGTAAAACTTCAGAGCCTACAAGCCCACTCAGTCCTACTTCTTGTTCAGCCCTCTTCTTATTTACAATGTCACCAGAAAGTGAGAACAAGCATTTGCATGGCACTTTTGTAGCCCGCATTGCAAGGTATTTACGTGCCAGATATGCCAAACATTTGTATGCCCCTTCATGCTTCGACCACCATTCCAGAGGACATGCTTCCATGCTGACAATGCTCGTTAAAAAAATAATGCGTTAATTAAATTTGTGACTGAACTCCTTGGGGGAGAATTGTATGTCCCCTGCTCTGTTTTACCCGCAGGCTACCATATATTTCATGTTATGGCAGTCTCGGATGATGATCCAGCATATGTTCATTTTAAGAACACTTTCACTGCAAATTTGACAAAATGCAAAGAAGATACCAATGTGAAATTTCTAAAGATAGCTACAGCACTCAATCCAAGGTTTAAGAATTTAAAATGCCTTCCAAAATCTGAGAGGGACAAGGTAGGGAGCATGCTTTCAGAAGTCTGAAAAGAGCAACATTCCAATGCAGAAACTACAGAACCCGAACCTCCAAAAAAGAGAATCAACCTTCTGCTGACTCAGATAATGAAAATGAACATGCATTGGTCCGCACTGGTTTGGATTGTTATCGAGCAGAACCAGTCATCATCATGGACACATGTCTCCTGGAATGGTGATTGAAGCATGAAGGGACATATGAATCTTTAGCACATCTGGCACATAAATATCTTGCAACACCAGCTACAACACTGCCATGAGAACACCCGTTCTCACTTTCAGGTGATGTTGTAAACAAGAAGCAGGCAGCATTATCTCCTGCAAATGTAAACAAACTTGTTTGTCTGAGCGATTGACTGAACAAGAAATAGGACTGAGTGGACTTGCAGGCTCTAAAATTTTACACTTTTATTTTTGAATGCATTTTTTTGTACATAATTCTACATTTGTAAGTTCAACTTTCATGATAAAGAGATTGCACTACAGTCCTTGCATTAGATGCACTGAAAAATACTATTTCTTTTTGTTTTTTTACAGTGCAAATACTTGTAATAAAAAATAATTATAGAGTGAATACTGTACACTTCGTATTCCATGTTGTAATTGAAATCAATATATTTTAAAATGTAGAAAACATCCAAAACTATTTAAATAAATGGTATTCTATTATTGTTCAACAGTGCGATTAATCGCGCAATACTTTTTTTTAATCGCGATTACTTTTTTAAAATCACTTGACAGCCCTAATTTTAACCAGTTTCTGAAAGTGTGCTGAACATGGTTTGTTCTTGTCCACACTTGCAGCTGCACTCTGTTCTGCACTGGTTCAACCACACCCATTGCTGACACCAAGGGATATTTTTGTAGCATAAACAAGGCTTTGGTGACAATGACTCTTCAAAAGGAGAAGCCACTTATTTCAGGTTAATGGTGGAACAAGAAGAAGTAATACCCTGAAAATTCAAGTGAGAAATTCAGAAACATTTTCCAACAGTGTGATCAGTTAGTCAATGGAATAATTTTCCAAAGGCAGTAACTGAATCACAGTCATTAGGGGTGTTGATGAGTAGACTTCTAGAAAAAATGCATAGGTGCTTAGCTCCTGATCCCACAAAGACTTACATACATGCTTAACTTTATGCATCTGAGTAGTCCCATTTGTCTTCAATAAGACTACTAATGGGTGTGAAGTTAAATTCATGCACACGTTTGTTTTTGCAAGATAGGAGCCTTAGTGAGTATGCTTACCCTGCAATTAGAAACCTGTGGCTAGCCCATGGCAGCTGACTCAGACTTGTGGGCTTTGAGCTAAGGGGCTGTTTAACTGCAATGTAGACGTTTGGGCCCAGCCTGAAGCCTGGGCTGTAGAAGCGTGCGAGATGGGAGGGTCCCAGAGTGCCGGCGCCTGAACCTCTACATCGCAATTAAACATCCCGTAACCCAAACCCTGCAAGCCCAAGACAGCTGGCACAAGCCAACAGCAGGTGTCTAATTGCAGTGTAGACATAGCCAGCGTAGACTGGGGCAGTAACGCACTAATGCAAACACAGTATTCAGGGCCCAGGTACTCCTCTCCACCTCTTTATAACTTTTACATAAAATCTGGAAAGGGCTTGAAAGGGAACATCAGAGCATTCCAATTTTCAGAATACAAGTGAAGATTTTTAATCTGATAAAGAAACAATGACTGGTATCAGATAAAATTTCATTCAAATAGTTAACCCAAGTTCCAAGAACACTCCCAAAACACTGGCACTAAACAAATACCATTGTAAAGAATTTTTAATATTTATCATGCGTAAGTTGTTCTAAGGGTGAATAATGAACCGATTATGCACCTTATTCCACGTGGGCAGACCCCTGTGCTCGCACGGAGCCCTGTTGACTTCAATGGTGTTGGTTCAGCAGTTTGGCCACATGGAGTAGTTTGCAAGACTGAGACCTTGCAAACCCAATCTTTAAGCACTCTTCTTTTTTTTTTTTCTCCCATTTCTGGCCTTCATTCATATTACTGTGTCCCACTGATTATCCTAACTCCACCAAGTTTCTGCGATGCCCATTATATCAATATCCTCATTTAATACAAGGCACTCTAGTTCACCCATCTTATTATTTAGACTTCCATCACTGGTATATAAGCATTTTAAAAACTTGTCACTTTTTAGCTGTCACCCATTACATCATGACAGGTTTCAGTGGCAGCCGTGTTAGTCTGTATCAGTAAAAACAACGAGGAGTCCTTGTGGCGCCTTAGAGACTAACACATTTATTTGGGCGTAAGCTTTCGTGGGCTCAAACCCACTTCATCAGATGCATGGAGTGGAAAATACAATAGGCGGGTATAAAAATACAGCACATGAAAAGATGGGAGTTGCCTTATCAAGTTGGGGGGGGGAGGTGTCAGTGCTAATGAGGCCAATTCAATCAGAGTGAATGTGGCCCATTCCCAACAGTGGGCAAGTAGGTGGGAGTATCAACAGAGGGAAAATTATTTTTTGTAGTGACCCAGCCATTCCGTCTTTATTCATGCCTAATTTGATGGTGTCTGCAAGTTTGCAAATTAATTCCAGTTGTGCAGTTTCTCATTGAAGTCTGGTTTTGAAGTTTTTTTGTTGAAGAATGGCCACTTTTAAGTCTGTTATTGAGTGTCCAGCATAGAGACTGTCCGGTTTGACCAATGTACATAGCAGAGGGAGGGGCACTGCTGGCAACTGAATGAGACCTTTTTTCATTTGACTGTTTCTCATCAGATCCTACCTGTATTTTATCTTCCATACTCTCCTCCTTATTAGGACATAGGGCAGTGGTTCTCAAACTTTTGTACTGGGAACCCCTTTCACAAAGCAAGCCTCTGAGTGCGACACCCCTTATAAATCAAAAAAACTTTTTAATATATTTAACACCATTATAAATGCTGGAGGCAAAGTGGTGTTTGGGGTGGAGGCTGACAGCTTGCAACCCCCCCAAGTAATAACCTGCAACCCCCTGAGGGGTCCTGACCCCCAGTTTGAGAACCCCTGACATAGAGAATCTCCATTGGTAGATCTTCTCCTAAGGGATGTCTCTGTCCGAACCATATACTTCTCCGCATCTGTCAGCTTTCCCCCAGCCCTTAGTTTAAAAGCTGCTCTATGACCTTTTTAATTTTAAGTGCCAGCAATCAAGTTCCATTTTGGTTTAGGTGGAGCCCATCCTTCCTGTATAGGCTCTCCCTTTCCCAAAAGTTTCCCCAGTTCACCCCTCCACCCTATACCATCGTCTCATCCAAGTAGGCAGGTGACAATCCCCTCCCCAGCCTCCACCACCCCCAGTGAACCCCCCCCCCCAGCCTCCACCACCTCCCCATGACCAGCCCTCCACCTACACCACCAGGGAACCCCCTCCCCAGCCTCCACCACCCCCAGTGAAACCCGCCAGCCTCCACCACTATCCATGACCAGCCCCCCACCTACATCACCAGTGAACCCCCTCCCCACCTCCAACCCCCCATGACCAGCCCCCACCTACACCCCCAGTGAACCCCCCAGCCTCCACCACCCCGGGTGACCAGCTCCCTACCTACACCTCCAGTGAACCCCCTCCCCAGCCTCCATCACCCCCGTGACCAGCCCCCCACCTACACCCCAAGTGAACCTCCCCAGCCTCCACCCCCCCCGTGACCAGCCCCCCACCTACACCCCCAGTGAACCTCCCCAGCCCCC